>NW_026000272.1:11085739-11127486 GCF_001458135.2 Marmota marmota marmota
ATATATATATATATAATCTGAATTTGTGTGTATATATGTACAAGTAGGTGCTTATATGGGCACAGTAAAAAGATTGGAAGAAAATATATCAATATTTTAACATGGTTATCTCTGGGAAGTGGGATAGTGGGAAGTTTTTATATTCTTATATATTCCAAAGTTTAAAAAATGAGCATGAATTTCTTATGAGAAGAATGTTAGTCACTACACTTGTCAATCAAGTCCAGTATCTAAACATTCTTATTAAAATTATTAGAGGCTAAGAGAAGCTTGGTAATCTTAAAGTATTTGAATCCTCTCTTTTCAAATGCAAAAATGTGGAGTGACCTACCAAAACACTGGTTCTATCACTTTTTCCCATTTCTAAATTTGACTGCTGAAGCTTACTAGTCTTTGCAGACAAATATTTCTATGTGAACTGAAGCCTTTCTTGTCAGAAGTGTAGTATAGAGTTACAAGTTGTATAAGCACATGTCAGAATTAAGTCATGAAATTGGAATCCCCTGGTGGATGGCATTATTCTTTGATTTCCTTTTGCAATGAAGATAGTATTGCATAAGAGAAACAGAATAGGGTGTTTAGTCAGCTTTCCATTGCTGTGACAAAATATCGAGAAAAACAACTTAAAAGAGAAAAGATTTATTTTTGCTCCCAGTTTGAGAGCTGTCAGTCTGTGTTTGGCTGGCTCCCTTGTTTCTGGGCCTGTGGTAAAGCAGAAAATCATGGCAGGAGTGTATTGTGGAATGAAGCTGCTCATCTCATGGCAGCTGGGAAGGAGGGAAGAAGGGAAAGAGAGAGAGACAGATCTGACAGAGACAGGCCAGGGACAGGATATGCCTTTCCAGGACATACCCCCTATAACCCACTTCCTCCAACTAAGCCCCACCTCCTAAATTTTCCACCACCTCTCAATAGTGCCACCAACTGGGGACCAAGCCTTCAATATATGAACTTTTGGGGGACATTTAAGATCCAAACCATAATATATAGGCTAAGGTTGTCATAGTGGCTCTGTCATGTGTTAGCTTTGTAGGTTATAGCCAGTTACTTAATGTTGCTGAAACTTTGTGTCTCTGTCTGGTGGAATTATGAAGATTAGAGATAATAAAACTAAACCTAGCTTACTGTTTCATCCTCAGCAGCTTAATTGCTGCTGTTGCTCCTGCTACTTCTAAATTGTGACTACTTTCATCACTATGACCATGACAATCCCCTCTGTCACTGGGAATGGTAACTCCATATATTCTCTGTGCTGAATGCAGGGAATAAGTGTGGTTGCTGTAGCCTAATGTCCAGTTCCAGTCATGGCAACATTCAGCTGCTTTGCATGGGCAGGACAAATCTTCTCTACTTCCTTCCTGTGCATCTAGCAATTAAGGGGTTAAGTTCTGCTAAAGCAGGAAACTTTTAGTAAGTAGCTCCAGCCTGCAGGCCTGCATTTTTTTCTGATTGTTCAGTATCTATGTGGTACTGATTATTAAATATTTTTGATATTATACCTGGTTCTAGTCAAATAATGATTAAGGCACATTCCCTATGTTGCTGAAGAATAAAATAGCCAATTGTGTGTGAACAATGAAGCCTTTGAAAAGCAGGAGAAGATTTTCAGTAATGAAAGTTGATGATAAAATCTTTATTACTTCTCTTTCCACTTTTTTGAGTCCCTCTTTGGGACAGCTTGTGTGCTCAGGACAGTATTGGCAAGTGCAGCTGTTATGATCCTCTGGAAGTGTCTTCACAGACAATATCACTGACACTAATGGGAATTTTTCCTTTCCAGTTTCATTTCTAAGAGATGTAAAATGCAACTTGCCAACCAAAAAAATAAAAACAAAATTTTTACAGGCCGGGAGTGGTGGCGCATGCCTATAATCCCAACAGATTGGAAGGCTGAGGCAGGAGATTGTGAGTTCAAAGCCAGCCTCAGCAAAAGCAAGGTGCTAAGCAACTCAGTGAGACACTGTCTCTAAATAAAATACAAAATAGGGCTGGGGATGTGACTCAGTGTTTGAATTCCTCTGAGTTCAATCCCCAGTACCCTCCCCTCCCCCCAAAAAATTTTACAAACAAAAAACAGACCTGCCACAACCTTCTTAACTACCAATTTTCTGGTTGGGATTTCAGGAGAGAAGCCAGAGACTGAATAAAATCTACATGAATCAACTGTACAAGAAGCCTCTGAGTATGGAATTCTTCTGCGTTTAATTTGAGAGCTTGCTTGCTTCATTGTGCATGGGGGGGTCATGTGCGCGGAGGGGAGGAGAGAGAGAGAACGAGAGAGAAATCTTCTTTGAATTATATGATCTATATGTGATAGTGTGGAATATTCTCCAAAAATAATTTTAGTCTAACCTAAACCCTGAGAATTAAAATATCTTGAATATAAATATGTCTTCTGTTTTCAGTCATAAAAGGACATTAAAGGACCAGTTTTCATTGCCTCTGCTAGACAAAATGCAGAAAAACTTCATGATATCCAATCTTACCATAAAGAGGGTCAGAAATATTGCTGGCCAAATCATGTGCCCTAATGGGATAAGACATTGAAATGGATATCAATTTTCTCCTACAAGACCAGTATTAAATTAGGATTTTTGGTGTCCATTTTGGCAGGATATGTTTCTTATAGGAGAATGAATTTGTATTTTACCTGGGTTAGAAAGTTAGTGATGCCAGTGATGGCTGACTTGTGCCTTAAGTTCTTCACTTAGTAGTGAATAAATTGAGGTAGTGAATAAATTGAGCTGGTCAAGGTAAAACCATGAATTGAAGCTAGGACTAGAGATATTATCCTTTTAAGCATCTGCATTTGGACAGTTGGCAGAGCAATGCTTGACATTGTGGACATAGAGTTAATGTACCACTATTTTCTAGATTCTGTTGGGCTAGCAGCCTGAGAAGGCTGGCCCAGGGCTGCAGTCTTTTGTTTGGATACCTACCTGAGTGCTTCTGGTGTTGGGGGGGCATTTAATATCTCCTCCTCAGCTTCCCTGGTCAGCCAATCTGCAGCTAAGCAGATCAGATTCTCAATTTAAGCCTCTAACTCTTCATATTCTTTCTTTTTTTTTTTTTTGGTAATTAGTGCAATGTTTAATAATAATAATGGAAGTGAGAAATTAAGTCATCGAATATCCAATTTGGCCTGAATTATTCAGGTAACACTTCATTTCATGCTACTTACTGAGGTTCAGACAGAACTCTTCATATTCTTTAAAACAACTCTTATCAAATTCTTAATCCACAACAGTATATCTTGTTTTCTGAATATTCTGTTTCTTTACAGCATTCCTGTCTTATAAACTTGTCCTATTTTATTCCTTTGCACTCACTTTATGGTGTTTGAGGAGGAAACTTATATAACTCTGCATGATTTGGTTTGCCACAAATGGATGTCTCCCAACATACACCATTTTAATTCCTCCTAGGGACTGACTGATTAGGTTCCTTCCCCATTTGCCTAATCATTCCTCCATTAGATGAAATGCCCTATGTTAACTCCAGCATTCTGGACTATGTTCTCTGATACTTCATCCACTATAGCTAAAGGACAGGATTTGCTCCATGTAGACAGAGAAACCACAGACATAGGTTTTATTTTTCTCTCAGCACAAATCTTGGCCTAGTTGATTTTGGAATTAGACAATTGAATTCAGATCCTCATGTCATTTATATACCACAAGACATAGGAAAAATCAACTAACTTTGCTGAGTTTTTCTATCTGTAAAATGGAAATAAGTTTAAAGTTTATTAACATTTCACAGGTTCCCTAAGCTAGTATAGATCCAGTAAAGGAGAGTCCTTATTATATTCAGATAAGGCAGGGGATGAGTCTGAATAATTGGTCATTTGCATAATTTTACCTCAAGGGGAAAGAAAACCAGTAAAATCAATTATTTGCAACCAAATGTGAAGAAAAAAGTTTGTGATTTGTTAGAAAGTTTCCTGGAATTTTTTCTAACTAAAGTGCCACAGTCTGGCTGGGCACAATTCTTTTGTCAAAAGAAACGAACTTTATTTTTAGAACCACACACGCCAAACAAAACCGCTCCTCAGGAAAAACCCTCAGAGCCCAACTGCCACCACCCGCTTCCCACAAGCCTCTCTCCCAACCACCAGCCTCTCCACCTCCCCCCATCCTCCTGCTCTTGAGGCCGATTGGCTGGGTCGCGTGGGCAGAGCCAAAAAAGTCCCGCAATGAGCAGCTCCATGGTCTGAAAGGGCAGGGAAACAGCCCAATGAGCATCACCACAGAGGAGCCAATCAGCTAGATGTTGCTGGGGCCGCTGTGAGCCAATCATCAGCTGGCAGTCTGAAAGTTTGCTAGGGCCCTTTCGGCTGTGGCTCTCAACACTAAAGCAATTTTTTTTATTACATTCATAAACACACTAGCATCTTTAGATCAGTGGCTTACTAAAGTGGAAGCATTCTCTCGTTGAAATACATTGACTATTTGGGTGTTTGTAAATCATTTCAAATCCATTAAATATGTGGAGAGGATTCCTTTGACCCCTTTGTAGACCCTGAAATGAGAAGATGGTAAATAAGAGAGACATGGTCCTTGCTTTGAAGGAGCTGGCAAGAGGGGAGAAGAGATGTATATTCAAGGCAATAGAAAAAATACAATTCAAACTGAATAAATTCTGAAAGCCCATAGGAGTCAAGTTTTTCCCCCTTGGTGCAGTCATAGGAGAGAGGTAAGAAGTGGCTTTCTGGAGGGGGTTGACTTTCATTCTTGGGCTTTAAAAAGATGTAGGTTTCTTTACTGTTATATGGACTATCCAAGTTCGGACTTCTGAATAGTGTAGTAAGCCACCAGCATTGGTCAGCACAAAGGCACTTGAGGCAAACTGATAGCAGGAATTCTAACACAAGAAGCGATGCTATTTGTTGATGTGGCTGCAGATATTAAGGCTGATGATATACAGCCTATGGCCTCTTTTTGTCAGGGTCTGGAGAGTTGGGTCAGCCAATCTCTGACAGGCCCAAGGCAGCTGTTCAGTCTAATACATCTTTGCTTGAACAATTGGATTAAGGTGATGCTTTGATATATTGCTAGTCATCTTTTATATCCCCAAATCTCTGACACTCTTGGCTTCCTAGATTATTGTATTCCTGCTGACCGAGGCAGCCCCATGAGTACAGCATCTTGAGAGTCATAGGACCATAAATACACTTCCCAACCGTTATCAAGAAGTATTATGAAACTCTACTTAGTCTAATCAGCTGTAAAATGAATGTTTGACTTCTGTTGGCCATCTTCCTGATGAATGACCAAAGGGAAGAGTACATAGGGAAGAGACTCACTTGTTTATTTTTTATTTTTTCCTGCAAACTTAAGTGTTACATTATTTTTTATTATCAACAGGTGGAAAAATATTAGCATTAAAGAAATTTTTTAAATATAAAATCACTAATTCTACCATGATAGCACACAGTGTTAAAATAATTCTTGGTGCTATAATAGACCATATCTTAGTGGACTATCATAGCAGATATTTATTTCTTGCCCATTAAATTGCAGTCAATAGTGGTACAGGTGAGGCTGTGCCTCATAATCAGGGACTCAGTCTGACAGATTCTGTGATCTTTAACATGTTTTCCTGGTGATGACATCTGGCTCACAGACAGAGAAAGAAACCACATGGGAAATGTTGATGGACCAGATAGGGAAGTTGATCACATAAATTCAATATAATTCTATTGGCCAGAACTCATCCACATAGCTTCACAAGGATGCAAGGGGAACTGGTCAATGTCCTATCTGTCAAGGCAGTCACTTTCCAGAATCAATCCACCTTGGTACAGCCACAAACAGCTTCTAATTTCAATTTGGCATCATTGCAATCATAATATACCACTTTGTGTCCTGATTTTTCACTTGATATTATATTTTGGGGGTATACCAGAGATTGAATTCAGGGGTACTTGACCACTGAGCCACATCCCCGGCCCTATTTTGTATTTTATTTAGAGACAGGGTCTCACTGAGTTGCTTAGTGCCTCACTAAATTGCTGTGGCTGGCTTTGAACTTGAAATTCTCCTGCCTTCGCCTCCTAAACCACTGGAATTACAGACGTGTGCCACCTTTCCTGGCTCTTAATATTATCTTAAAACCTTCACTATCTGCGAAGTTTGCCTAATAATTTTTATTTGCCACATGATATCCAATTGTATTGATGAATTCTAAGTTATTAGACTTCATTATTAGACATTTAGGTTATTTTTCTGGTTTTGAGATTTATATATTCTCATGTTCTCCCTCTCCTCTCTTTCTCTCTTTCCCTCTTTCCCTCAGTACTGGGGATTGAACCCAGAGCCTAATTCATTTAGGCAAGTGCTCTACAGATCAGTTTTAAGCAATGAAATAGAAGACACCATCAAAAGCCTACCAACCATGAAATTCCCAGGATCAGACAGATTCTCAGCCAAGTTCTACAAAACCTTCAAAGAAGAACTAATACCAACATTCCTCAAATTATTCCATGAAATAGAAAAGGAAGGAACCTTTCCAAGCTCATTCCATGAGTCTAGTATTACCGTGATACCTAAGCCAGACAAAGACACATCAAGGAAAGAAAACTTCAGACCAATATCCCTGATGAACATAGATGCAAAATTTCTCAATACTGGCAAATTGCCTATAAAAACATTTTAAAAAGAGTCCACCATGATCAAGTGGGGTTCATCCCAGGGATGCAAGGTTGATTCAACATATAGAAATCAATAAACATAAATCATCACAATAGACTTAAAGATAAAAATCATGATTATCTCAATAGATGCAGAAAAAACACTTGACAAAATACAACACCCTTTCATGTTTGAAACACTAGAAAAACTAGGGATAGTAGAAACATACCTCAACATTCTAAAAGCTATCTATGCTAAGCCCAAGGCCAATATCATTCTAAATGGAGAAAAATTGGAAGCATTTTCTCTCAGAAATGGAACAAGACAGGGATGCCCTCTCTCACCACTTCTAATTCAACATAGTCCTTGAAACTGTAGCCTGAGCAATTAGACAGATGGAAGAAACTAAAGGGATGGGAATAGGAAAAGAACTCAAATTATCACTATTTGCTGATGACATGATTCCGTACTCAGAGGATCCAAAAAACTTCTCCAGAAGTTTTAATAAACCACCCCATTCACAATAGCCTCAAAAATTAAAATATTTGGGAATCAATTTAACAAAAGAGGTGAAAGACCTATACAGTAAAATCTACAGAACACTAAAGAAAGAAATTGAAGAAGATCTTAGTAGATGAAAAGATATCCCATGTTCTTGGATAGACTGATTTAATATTGTCAAAATGGCCATACTACCAAAAGCTTTATACAGATTTAATGCAATTCCAATTAAAATCCCAACAACTTTTCTCATAGAAAAAGTAATCATGAAATTCATTTGGAAGAATAAGAGACCCAGAATAGCCAAAGCAATCCTTAGCAAGAAAAGTGAAGCAGGAGGCATCACAACACCAGACCTTAAATTACTACAAAGCTATAGTAACAAAAATGGCATGGTATTGGCACCTAAATAGTCACAAAGACCAATTGTACAGAATAGAAAACACAGAGACAAGTACATAAATAAAGTTATCTCATACTAGACAAAGGTGCTAAAAACCTACATTGGAGAAAAGACAGCCTCTTCAACAAATGTTGCTGGGAGAACTGGAAATCCATATGCAGCAAAATAAAACTAAACCACTCCTCTCACCTTGCACAAACTCAAAGTGGATCAAGGACCCAGGAATTAGACCAGAGACCCTGAACATAATAGAAGAAAAAGTAGGCCCAAATATTCATCATGTCAGATTAGGCCCCAACTTCCTTAACAAGACTCCTAAAACCCAAGAAATAAAATCAAGATACAATAAATGGGATGTATTCAAACTAAAAAGCTTCTTCTTATCAAAGGAAATAATCAACAATGTGAAGAAAAAGCCTACAGAGTGGGAGAACATCTTTACTATGTGCACATCAGATAGAGTACTAATTTCCAGGATATATAAAGAACTCAAAAAACTCAACACCAAAAGAATAAATAACCCAGTCAATAAATGGGCTAAGGAACAGAACAAACACTTCACAAAAAGAAGAGATACAATTGATCAAAAAATATATGAAAAAATGTTCAACATTACTAGTAATTAGAGAAATGCAAATGAAAACTACTCTAAAATTTCATTTCATTCCAGTCAGAATGGCAATTATTAAAAGTACAAGCAATAATAAGTGTTGGTGAGGATGTGGGGGAAAAGGTACACACATACATTGCTGGTAGGACTGCAATTTGGTTCAACCACTCTGGAAAAGCAGTATGGAGATTCCTTAAAATATTGGCATGGATACACCATTTGACCCAGCTATCCCACTCCTTGATCTATACCCAAAGGACTTAAAATCAGCGTACTACAGTAATCCAGCCACATCAATGTTTGTAGCAGCTCAATTGACAATACCTAGACTGTGGAACCAAACTAGATGCCCTGCAATAGATGAATGGATAAAGAAACTTCGGTATATATACACAATATATTACTTAGCTTAAAAGACAATAACATTATGTCATTTGCAGGTAAATGAATGCAGTTGGTGAATATCATGCTAAGACAAGTAAGCCAATCCCCAAAATCCTAAGGCAGATTGTTTTCCTTCATAAGTGGATGCTGATCCATAATGGGGGGCGCATGGGAAGAATGGGGGAACTTTGATTGGGCATAGGGAGGGAGAGGGGAGAGGAGGGGACATGGGGGTAGGAAAGATGGTGGAATGAGATGGACGTCATTACCCTAGCTAGGTACATGTATGACTGCAAATATAGTGCAACTCTATATCATATACTACTAGAAAAATGAAAAGCTGTGCTCCATTTGTGTACAATGAATCAAAATGCATTCTGCTGTCATGTATAACTAATTGGAACAAATAAAAAAAATTCTTCTTTCCAAGTAGTTGAATAAATTATAGTGCACCCCCAAATGGGGTACTATACAGTTGGTAAAATGAATTTGGGAGATCTATAATAAACTGATTTTGAATGAATTCCAGTGTATATTGTTAAGTGAAAGACAAAGTATAAAAGACTATCAGTGGGCTGGGGTTGTGGCTCAGTGGTAGCACACTTGCCTGGCATGTGTGAGGCACTGAGTTTGATTCTCAGCACCACATATAAATAAATAATAAAGGTCTATCAACAACTAAAAGAAATAAAAAAAGACTATTGGTAATTTATACTCTTTATGTGAGCAGGAAAGGGATATAAAAATATAGACATAATCTGCTTATTTGTCAAAATATACAGGAAGGGTAAATCAGAAACTGAAGACTGGTTGCCTATAGGCTTTGGGTGAAAAATGGATGGAAAGAAGGGAAGCATGTGAATGAGGTAATACAGATAAGGAGGTAGTGATACTTCTCAGTGTTTGTTGTTTTATATATTATTGACTCTTAGAACCCTGGAAACATTTCACATCATAGGTGAATCAATAAGTAAAATCAAGAAGGTGGAGTGAGGGAAGATTCAATTGGAATACAAACAGCATCCAATGAACCTAATTCTATTTAAAATGAATAATATAGTCACACTGAAGGGGATCTGGAAGAAAAGAAATGGCCTAAGCCACTGTGGTAGGTAGCCTCTAAGATGACCTCCAATGATCCTCACCCCCTGACTTTCTTGCCCTTGTATAATCTCTTCTTGAGTTGGAGCAGGACTTAGTATTGTTTCCAATGAAAAGAATGTGGCAGGGATGATGGAGTATTACTTCTGAAATTAGATTACAAAAAGATTGTGGCTTCTGCCTTTGGCACCTCTTCTTGCTTGTTTACTCACTTTGACAGAAGCTAGCTGCCATGTTTTGAGTGGACCTATGGGGCAAAGAATTGATTTGTCAACAGCCAGGAGGAACTGAGGCTTATCAACAGCCACATGAATGAACTCGGGAATGAGTCCTTACCCAGTTAAACCATAAGATAAATGCAGCCCTCATTGACACCTTGACTGAAACCATGCACTAAGGGTATCCAGTAAAGCCGTGCCCAGATTTCTTACATATTTTGTGAGAAAAATATTTATGTTTTTGATTAATAAGTTTTGGGGGAAATTTGTTATGGAACAAAAGATAACTAATAACTTTGAAGAACAGTATTCTGACTGGATAGTATAAGATTAAAGACAAAAATATACCAATACTGTATTCTTTTTTAAAAAAAATATTTATGTTTTAGTTGTAGGTTGACACAATATCTTTATTTCATTTTTTCTGTGGTGCTGAGGATGGAACCCAGTGTCTCATGCATGCTAGGCAAGTGCTCTACCACTGAGCCACAACCCTAGCCCTGCAATACTGTATTCTTATTGATAATGTTATTCACAGGGGCATTGTTCAGAAATTTTGTAATAAATTTATGTGATCAAGATTGAACAAGTGAATGAATCTATTATAGATTATGAAAACCAATTTTCTTTTTTATTAACTTTTTTAGTTGGACACAATACCTTTATTCCATTCATTTATTTTTATGTGTACTGAGGATCGAACCCAGGGCCCTGCATGTGCTAGGGAGCATTCTACTGCTGAGCCACAATCCCAGCCTTGAAAAACAATTTTCTTATGGGTGGAGAAATATGTTACAAATAAGGAAGGAGGGAAGGCTAGAAGGAACTTTGAGGCATTATATTGGATTAATAAGTATCAGTGTGAATTCGTGGTTTTTAATAGAGATAGAGATATTGATATTTGTGTATTCATAGATTAGTGTACATTCCTATATTTCCCAGATTTATCCTCTGAGAGGACTAGGACTAATGACAACTCACTAGAAGTAAGCATACTTAATATCCAGACCTTAGTTTCAAAACACAGCACTCTAAAACATGGAACCAAGACTCTTTGAAACAGTGACTGATTCCAGAGTTGGGGTATGGAAAATATAAATCATCCTGGAACATCTTCCAATACTAGAAAATGAGAAAACTTTCACACAAAAAGGTAGGAACGTGTCCAAAAAAGATGGAATCCCACCTGAAAGAGCCACTAGTGACCAAATATGGGACAATTTGATCAACAAAATAAATAATGACAAAATTGGATTTAACCTATGGAATAAAATAAGTATCTATTCAATCATACAAATATAAATGATTGAATGAATAAATAAATTGAGGAAAAAATGGCAGTTTTCCTGATACAAAATTTCAATAAATATATAGAGAAGGAAAGAACAAAATATAAAATCACCATTAAGCAAATACTACAGTGATAATTATTCATGGGTTAGAGCCACTGGTGGGTAACAGAAGCATTAGATGAATGAGAAGAAAGAGGATATTAGCATAGTTTTAAAATATCTAAAGTGTTTATCATTTGAAGAGGAAAATATTAACTTTGCCCATCAAATGCCACCTTATCCAAGTACTCATGATTAATATTAATAAGACATATAAGCATGGTGTACCTTTTGATAAGATGCACTGAGGAGAGTATAACATGACTTCTTGATATTCACAACTCCATATAATCATGAAGAAACATCAGTAAACCCAAATGGAAAGCCCATTATGCAAAATAACTTGTCATTACTATTCTTAAAAGTTTCCAGGTCATAATTTTATTCTCTTTTAATGCTTAGTAATGTTCCATTGTGTACATGTACCACAGTTTCTTTATCCATGCATCTATTGAAGGGCATTAGGTTAGAATAAAAAAATAAAGTAATTTTTAAAAAGTGTCTAAGTCATGAAAGTCAAATAAAGAATAAGGAATTGTTGCCAATCAGAGAGTACTGAAGAGAAATCACAACTGAATACAAGGTGTGAACCTGGAACAGAAAAAAATAACAGTAGTGGAAAAACTGGTGAAGCTTTAAAGCATTGACTAATGGTATTGTGCCAATTTTATTTCCTGGTGTTGATGGTTATACTATAGTTATATAAGATGTTAACATTAAAGGAAGCCAGAAGGAGGATATATATGAACCCTCTACTCTTTTTGCAATTTGTATGCTGCGGAAGTTCTTTTCTGAAGCTCTCTGGTTTCATCATTGAGTGCAGGACTTACCTGTTTTTCAAAGGAAGGAAGTCGGTTCCCAGTTCCTATGAATATTTCACAGGGCACACATCTTTTAGTGTTATTTTTAATGGGCTTGTAGTTAATCTTCAGATCTACAAGTGTATGAATAAAAATGATCCAGAGTCACTTGACTTAGGGCCTCAGAAATATTATTATTTAGAAATAAGGCATTCTCTCTCACAGGCTCTACCTGGATGATGTATTGCAACACAGGGTATGACTATATATGTTGAATAGTGGAAGACAAGGGCAGTTATACCTCCAGCACTCTGCAACGGAGTTTCACAGAGCTATTACCACTCGGATCCTGTGTTTTCTATCTCTGAACAGCTACTTAACCACTGCTGCAGACAATAAAAGCCCCAGTCCCCCTTGAGTTCACAGCATAATTTATGTCTTGTCAGTGTTCTCTTGGCTAGTGTTTATTTTATCACAAGCAGAAGGAGAAAGAATTACATGTTGGAACAGTATAGGCAGCACATGTTCAATAACTTAAATCAATTTGAAATTTCTCAAAATGATGACCCTGTAAAGTAGCTCTGACATGGGTGACTTATAGTTAAAGCCTCATTTTAGGGTCAAAAACAAATATTTAGTCAATTCTTTTTCTCATTCCTCCCTCTACCATCCAGTGACCCTCTAATTAGTTTTAACAGGCCTGATTTAAAAAAAAATGATACAGGTGAATATTACAAAGAAGTAAAAAGAATTTATTTTTTAAAAAACCAAATCCCAAGGTTTAGAGGTAAATCACACTCCATGGTCATCATTATAGGTAGCTCTCATATAAGTATTAGGAGGATGAATGGATGTGTGTATGTGTGTGTGTGTGTGTGTGTGTGTGTATAAACAAAGGCAAAAGAAAAGTGATTATACAGAAGCATGTTATTATTTTAATAAAGTCTAGTAGATTTGATTTTTCCTGAATTTAACAAGTTAAAATAAAGTTAAAGAATCATTGAAACTTACTTAGATTAATGTTTCTTGGCCATAAGAGATAAGAGATCCCTTTAAGATAATGAATACAGGTTGTAAAGATCATTAGAACGCTGAAGTCATGATATGTTGTAGCACTCCACATCTCAATTTTCAACAGTATGGTGAATTTACCACTTTCAAAGATGAACTATTTAGATCTCTTAGCTCCTTCTCTCACTTCCCTCCCATATTCCGTTCATTTTTGACTGCTTGTCTTTGTTTTATTTCATCAGGGCTAATAATATTTACAGGCTATTATGCAATCATAATTCTCTCAGTTAAGTTTTACATTTAATTGGATTCAGTGCTTACTGTTCCATTACTTTATCTTGTCCTGAGTTCCTCATTAGATTCCCCTCTTGGTTGTCTGAATTTTATGATCAAGTACTATTTTTTTAAAAGACCTCATTAGGGCTCTGCATTTCCCAAGTTTTTAATTTATTCATGTCTGAGAATATCTGCCAGTTGCTTTTATACTTGAATGACTTGTCTGGGTAAAGTATTTTGTAGTTACATTTACTTTCCTTTAAGATTTTCCTTTATCTTCTAGCACAAAAGGTCCTAGGGAAGAGTCTGAGACCAGTGAGAGAATTTCACCCTTGTAGATAAGTTGCTTTTTCTGCTTGAATACTTAGATTATTTTTATTCATACTTCAGGTTTAAAAACTTAACCAGGATATGTTTTGATGGTTTTTGCATTGTGTCAATGTTTCCTAGCATATTGTGTGACCTTTGATTGGAAGAACCAATTCTTCCTTCATGGAAATGTTACTTATTTCAGAGATCCAAATATTGGATCATCTTTTTGTGTCTGCTTTATTTATTATCTTCCTGTAGTTGTTTAAAGACTTCCCCCTGTACATGTACCTTCATTACCTCATAAATTTCCTCTATTCAGTTGGTTCTATTTTCTTGTTATTTACAATTTGTTTATTATAATCTTTATTAAGAGCATTTGGGGTTTAATTTGATTTTCTTATCCCTGTTATCTCTCTCCTCATTCCCTGATTTTGTTATATTCTGTTTTATTTACCATTTTTTGTAGCATAAAACCCTCCTAGAAAAAATAGGTGTTTCCCTTTTGTTGATATGTGTTTGCCTCTAGAAGAGGTGAGTCTTCCTTTTATTCTTCTCCCCCCTTTCCCCCTCCTTTTTTCCTTTACTGTGGCAGTATTTTGGTATAGTTGCTTTGCAATTAGACTAACCTATAGAGATATTAATAGGCACTATCAAGGTCTATTTCAAATATAAAAGACCTTGAGGCTCACCTGTGTGAATGCCTCCAGCCAACTCCTTTGTCCCTGAGGTGGGAAAATGGGAAGGTGGAGGTAAACCTAGATAGAAGTAATGGGAAGGCTATAGCCTTCGTAGTTTTTCAATGCCTATTTTGCATAGGTTTTGCTTCATGTTCTATCCAGAACCATATATAAACTCCTAAGGTAATACACCAAAATGAGTTTTTTTCTGCTATCAGGTCCCCTCCTGGATGGTAGAAGTTCTATCTCTTTTCACTTAAATGAATAAATCCTGCTCCATTTCCTCTTCCCTTCTGTGATTATCTGTGGATAATTTGCGAGACAAGAACCCAGAAGGAAATTGGCAAAGTGGGGAATATTCTCTTATCTCAAAACTCCAGTTTTCAGTTGTTTGGGTAGACAGTTCAGTTGGTGCTACATGGGTGTTTTCAGAAAAACATGTGTTGGTGACTTAGTCTTTTAAGGTCCTATTAAATATATCAAGGCCACTCTACCCAGCCAGTATTGTATTTCTATTTGTGTGGGTTTTGGCTCACTCATCTTCTCAGCTCAAGATGTTCCTTTGGAAAAGGTGTTGAATCCTAATGGATCTTCCTGCCATTGCTGAGGTTTTGAGGGTGACCTATGTACTACCTCATTCAATTTCTTTGCAACTTGATGGATATTGCTAAAACTCTCATGATTTATTGGAGTTCTTTCAGCTCTTCTTTTGAGTAGTGGGAATGAAGTTAGAAGGCTAGCCATGCTATGTTCTACTGTCCCTTATCTTCCTTTCCCAGTTTAAATTACATGCTCAATTATTATATTGATCCTCTAAAATATACCCTATTTTCCTAGATGGCTAAACCACAATCCTACCTAAGTTGGTGAGCTTTTTGTTGCTGTGGTCAAAATACCTGATGTGAGCAACTTGGAGGAGGAAAGATTTATTTTGGCTCATAGTTTCAGAAGTATCAGTCAATGGTTGGCTGGCTCCATTGCTCTGGACCTGAGGTGATGCAGAGCATCATGGCAGAAGGGTATAGCAGCTTATGGCAGCGGGAAGCAGAGAGAGAGAGAGAAAAAAAGGGGGGGCAGGGTCAAGACAGACCCTTCCATGGCATATCCCTAGTGACTTATATTCTCTAATTGGGTCCCACCTCCCTGTAGGCCATTCAGCTGTCAATGGATTAACCCACTGATGAGGTCAGAGCTCACATAATCCAATCACTTCCTCAAAGCCCCATCTCTGAACATTGCTGCATTAGGGACCAAGCTTTCAACACAAGTCTTTGGGGGACACTTCATATCCAAACTGTAACACTAGATAAATCCAACTCTACCATTTCTGTGTAGTCATTCACCTGTGTAACTGAATGTGACAGGAAAAAACATACAATTTTGCTGAATATTTTCATGAACTGCAAGTGGGTTCTTGACGCCACCTAACGATCCCACTACTTTTCACTAGTCCAGTTTGTGCACCCACTCTCCCAGATGACTGTTTCACACATTCTCTTCTTTCCTCAAACACCCAACACCTCCTCTTTCAACTTCTCTGTCAGATAGTGTTCATATTTCCTACTTCATTGAGAAAACTGAAATGGTCAGAAGAACACTTTTGCAAACTCCTACCAAAACATTCACCCACATACATTCATGTGTTCTCATATCTTCTGCCTTCTATTCTTTTGCTAAACATAGAGTTCATCTATGCTTCTGTGTAAGGCCAATTCTGCCAACTCTGTATTAGATCCCCCTCTTACCTATTCAAGGATATCACTCCAACATTTCTCCCTTTTCCCTCATGTGTTTCTTTCTCTCCTGGATAAATTCCTTCAACATAAAGACATACTACTAGTCCTCTCAGTTTAAAATAGTCTTCTGTTGACCCCACTTAAAGCCCATTTACCATATCCCCATTACATGAGAGCTCATGAATTGTCTATACTAGCTGTCTCCAATTCATCTCTGTCCATACTTTCTTGATCCCCCTCCAATCAGACTTTCCCAAAGTCATTATAACTTCTGTGTTTTACATTCAACAGTTAATTCTCAGTCCTCATTGTCTTTAATCTTTTAGCAGCATTTGCCACTGCTAATCACCTCATCCTCTTGGAAACACTTTGTTTACTTAGCTTCTAGGAAAACACAGTCTACCTTCTCATTTTCTTTCTACTTTACTGGCCACACTTTCCCAATCTCCTTTGGTATACAAAAATATATGTCATTTTTTGACTTCTTGACTTTGAAGTGACTAAGTTCCTAGTCTAAGGGACTTTGCCCCTTTAAAGTGACTTAGTCCCTAGACTTTTTCTTTATCCTTATTCCCTTAGTGATCTTTTTTTTTTGTCATGGAAATTTAAATATTTTATAGTACCAAATATGTATCTTTTCCTATATATGTCCACTAAACTCCATACTTGTATATCCAACTTCCTGCTTAACATATCTACTTGGATAGCTCATAAGCATCCCTAAATGAGCATGTTAGAAACAAAACTTCTGATTTCCACACATACCTCAGATTTGTTCTAGTGTGTCTTCTATATATCATGGAATACCAACTTTGTCCTGCCTTTTTTTAAATAGCTCAGGTCCAAAACCTTGGTGTACTCTGATTGTTTTCTGTTTCTTATTCTCTTATACCCTACAATCAATCCATCAGAAGAAAAAAATGTGTTGACTCTCTGATATCTACTTTCCCCCTTCTCACTTCTCCTTCCCTTCCTTCTCCCACCTCTTGAATCTGAATTTTTATGACCCCCATCACTATCACCCTTGTCCTAGTACTTGTTTTTATAAGGTACTTTCTTCCTCAGAACTCAACAATGGCCCCACATTTTACTCAGGGTAAGACCAAAGCTATCACAATGGCCCTCAAAGTTCTACATGATTTGGTTCTGTGTTGCCTCTCTTATGTCATCATTTACTTTTTTTCTCTTCAATCATTCCATGCCGGCCTCCTCAACCTACTTATTCTCTCAAACATGCCAAACACTCTCTCATGAGTTGCTATTGCTATCTACTTGGACTATCCAATATATGTTGGTGGTGCCTAGAACTAGTGGGCACTCAAATAATATTGAATTAAATTCAATGAGATAACAAATTAAGCAATAGATTTTATGACTGTAGAGAGTATAAGAGCACCTCCTAAATTGACATAATCCCTTTATTCTTCTTTACATTTCACCTTCATTTCTTCCCTCAATTCTTCTTTCATGCATACAGCAATAGGAAGAGGAAGGGAGATGCTGCATCTTTAGACTCAGGTTTCAACTTCATGTGGGAGAACTGATACTCTCAGTTTGTTTGCATGGATGCCAAGGGTCTTTTTTTGCTTACTTGTGCATTTTGGGGCATCTGTATAATATGAGTATCCTTTTGCTTTCTAGTTTGCAGAGCAACATATGTGCACAGAGGGTACATTCAATCAATTTCGGTCTGAGAATTCTTTCTGAAAATAATCAGTCTTTTAGAACATTATTTACTGACCAAAATCATTGATTTAGTTTAGAGAAATGATGTTCAGATTCTCTATAATAAACTATAAACTGTAGTTTCCCTTGTTCTGCTGGGTAAAGCCATCATTGTTGGTCTGGTATACCTGTGTTTGTATTGCATTTCATTTAACAAATACTCATAACCAAATTCCAACTTTATTCATGGGGAGACACACTTGAGTGTTTATAGTTAACAACATTGATTCTAATTAAACTCATTCTTAACTTTTTTTCTCAATTGACTTTTCCTCATTTAACATGCATACAGGGTTATGCTGTTATAGTCCTCTCATTTTCTGATGCCAGTTCTGACTTGCAAAGACTATTGACATTTCTGATTGTCTGCTACCTTTTAACATTGCAATAAAGTGCAGTGGATATTTTAAGTCCAAACTGGATCAATATGATGGACCTCCACCCTTTAAAATATTTTCTGTGTATAAGTGGAGAGTCAAATAATAAAGAATGAGGAGGATTTGGCAGTTGTTATGGTTTAGATATGAGGTGTTTCCAAAAGCTCCTGTGTTAATCCAGGAGATGAAATAATTAGATGATGAGAGTTATAACCTAATAAGTTGATTGATACATTTGATGGATTAATAATTTGAAAGGGCTATTGTACTGGGTGGTAACTATAGGCAGGTGAGGTATGTCTGGAAGAGGTGAGTTGCTGAAGGCATGTCTTTGGGGATTGTATCTTATACCCCGGTCTCCTCACTTGTTCTTTCTGCTTCTTGGCTACCATTAGGTGAGCAGCTTTCCTCTGCCTTATGGCATGGCATTCTGCCTCACTCAGGTGTAGAGCAATGGAATTAGCTGACCATGGACTGAGCCTCTAAAACTGTGAGCTCAAATAAACTTTCCCTCCTCTATGTTGTTCTTGTTGGGTATTTTGGTCATAGCAGTGAATTTCCAACTAATACAGCAGTCTCTCTGAAGACTCAAGGGTTTCATATCCCTTGGGGTTGTAAAAATGGATTTTTTTTAGAAAAACATTGCTTGCTCATATTTACCAGGTCTAAGAGAAAGTATCTATGTCAAACAGTTATTGGCACTATCTGGGAATCAGAGATGTCATTGAAGATATTACAACTTATATAAAAACTCTTCCTGCAAACATTTTATTGGTACAGTCATCATACTTTTTACCTTTCAATTTTTTTATCTTATTTGATTAACCTGTAAAAAGTGTTCAGCTAGGGGAAAACCAATTTATTCTGAAGAAAGAACATGTATTAGTAAGAATTTAATTGTCAACAAGCTCTGGGACTTTTAAAACTGATAAAACAATGAAATGTTCTTATTTTTGGGGTTAATTTGTTTCCTCTCTTGCAATGTCCTAACCTCTATCTCAGAAGTGTTTTTTTAGTACACTGAAAAGATCCTGGGAAGCTATTTGTACATGGTTATTTGGCACTTCATTACAGTTGTAAAATACTTTTAAAGACTTCAAATTATTTCCCATATACAAAAATATGTCTCTCTGAAGACTCAAGGAAAATGCCTTGGAATGTTAAATATGAATCAGGTTGTTAGAGTTGTGATCTAATTTTCTTAGCAAAGAGCAACAGGCATAGTATGTCTTAGTCGCGTTTGTGGGTTGAATTCTGTCCCCCCAAAGGTATGTTCAAGTTCTAAACCTCTGTGCCTGTGAATGTGATCTTATTTGGAAATAGATCCTTTTCAGATTTAATCAACATAAGTTGAGGTCATGCTGGAGAAGGGAGCCATAAATCAATATAATTAGTTTCCTTATAAGAAGAAGAAAAGAGCCAAAATCATTTATGGAGAGAAGACAGAGGCAGAGATTGGAATAATGATGACACAAACTAAGGAATGCCTAAAGCCACCAGAAACTTGAAAAGTCAAGGAAGGGGTCTCACTAGAGGGTTCAGAGGATCATAGTACTACCAACATCTTGGTTTTAGACTTCTAGTCTTCTGAACTGGAGGAGAATATGTTTCTTTTGGTTTAAGCCACTTGATATATACTATTTCATTATACAAACTCTAGGAAACTTATATTTGTTTCCTTATATTAGTTTCAGTAATTATATTATTACTGAAAAAAAAGGTAAGTCAGAACTCAAAAAATGAATGAAGACTGCCTGCATTGAGACATAATTTGATAGCAACAAGGTGTATTTCCAGATAAATCTCTACTAGATAGAGTCCTGCACATGTTCCGAAGTAGAAGGCAGTTATTTCTACTTTAATATCACCTACTCTGTTTAAACCACAAGTAAAAAATCATTCAAATGATATGATGTTCGAGGAGATGGTGTGGTTTTCCACAATAATTTCACCTTCTGATATTAGGCAAGTTGCACTTAGGTTCCTAATCTAATTTGTTCCATAGCAGTGATGGCAGCATCTATATGAATGAGAAAAGACAATGCTGCAATCACTGCTAGAAATCACTATTTTAGAGCACAGACAACATGATTAAACTTAGAGATACCACAGTTATGTGATTTCCTATTATGAAAAATACAACCTTTACTCACGGGCATAGGAACATCAGATGATTTAGTTAATTCTAGGTATCTCCTGCAGTACAATATTAGCAGCTGTGAAGGTGGGTGGGCAGGAACACTGCCAATTTTGGGAGGAATTTACAATAGTCACAGAAATTAGGGACCTCTCTCTAATGCCCTGTCTAAACAAGATTAAGCAAGAAGGAGTAAAGCTGTGTTCCCAGATTCCTCTCAGCCTGTCTGTAAGCACATTCAGCCACACTTTCATTTTCCTTTACAGATTGTAGCTGATGCCTTTATTAACACTCTCTTTCTGTTTGGCATCAGGTCTTCCTAGTAGAGCAAGGAACACAAGTGGTTTTCTTTTTTTTTTTTTAAAGAGAGAGAGGGAGAAATTTTTTTTTAATATTTATTTTTTAGTTTTCGGCAGACACAACATCTTTGTTTGTATGTGGTGCTGAGGATCGAACCCAGGCCGCACGCATGCCAGGCGAGCGCGCTAGCTTCAGCCACATCCCCAGCCCCGTTTTTCTTAAATTATATATCGCTCTGTATTCAAGTTTGGCAGGCACAAAGAAGAAAGGGTCATCAACAACAAAATCATTGCCATCACCATCACCATCACCAATTTATTTCAGATCTACTATGTATAAAGGTCAGTAGACTAGATCTTGGGAAAACAGAGAAATACAAAGCATGCTATCCTAGGTCACAAGAGCTAACAATCCAGTTGTTAAGGTAGAATATACAGAAATGAAGTAACATAATTTATAGTGTGGTATGTTAAGATGAGTGAAACTTTCAGTAAGTATACTGTGAGTCTACAGGAGACAGAGGCTTTCAATGAGACATTGTTAGCAAAGACTCCATGGAGAATGTGGGACTTGAGCTGAACCATTGAAGATAAATAGAGGTAAATAAGGAGAAATGATGGAAAGTACATTTTCCTTCTAGATGGAAAGAATGTAGTTGACAAAACTCTGGATATGGGTCTCTTCCTATACATGAAACATGTATAGGAGACTACAACTGGATCAATTTGACGGGATTGGAAAGTTTCTCAAGTGAAGCAAACAGAGGCTAGATTGTGGAAGAAAGAACTTGGTATTTGACTTAGCTCTTTTTGAGATTACTTGTAGGAAACTATTGAGCATGGGGATGATATTTGCAAAGCAATATTTTCAGAGGTCTGACTAATGGGAATCAGTTAAACACTTTTCATGATATTTTGAAGATCTGGAATAAAATACTAGGAACAAAAATGGCAACTATCATTAGGGCAAGTTTTGGATAGGTGATTTACTGAATGCAAAAGTGGGAAGAGCAAACATTGGAAAGTAAGTAATCAAAGTTTCCTCTGATTTTAGACTACTTCTTTATACATTTATACAATGACTATTAAGCTCCAGTAGTGTGCCAGGCAGCGTGCTAGGTATTGAGGACATAAAGATTGGAAATGAACAATTCATAGCACTGAGATACTACACACAAACTTTCTAATAATTAAAAATTGCTGTGTCAGTTGCTCTATGTAGTAATAACTGGTTCCTATCTTTATGCAGTGACAGATTCCTTTGAGAAACCAAGGAAAACTATGGCTATTTCTGACTAAATATATAATCAAGTACACAGATATACCCAATCCATGCTAATGAGCCTTTCACAGATGCAAGAACAGAGCGCAACTGGAGTCTTAGTGAAGGGGTTCATGTCATTGTTAGGAGTGTTGTGACAAGCCTTTGCAGAAGAGAGGGATGCTGTTTGAGGGATGACTAGAAACTCACAAGAATACAGTGCTGTAATATAAACATAGGGATTAGATATTCAGGTAAAACCATAAAACTATAAAGTTATGTGATAAGTTCAGGGGACAGTAACTTGGCATGGCTGGTGTATAAATAGAAAAATGGGAGTGGGAAAATTATTAATAGAAACCCGGGAAAAGATTATAAACATCTTTTTAAAATATCAGTACTATTAGTAGAAATGAATAAAATTGGCTATTTAGAAGAACTGTCATATGCTGCATCTTCTGCTAAGTATTTTAAGTATATTATCAATAAGCTTTATGTCAATCATACAAGTCATGTATTATTATACCCACTTTAGATATGAAGAGATTGAGTTATTATATTAGAGTTTTTGTTTAAGATTATACAGATAGTAAGTGGTGACCTGAGAGTTAAAATATCTGATTCCAAAGCCTGTCCTAATTTGACTGTTATACTATCTCTGTTAAAATGTTTTTACTGTATCATGTAAGCACTGGGGAGACATCAAAAGTTTGAATGCAGAAAAGAAGCATAAAACATACAATAGAAGACTGTTTTAGAAGCCTCATTTTATTGGTAATATGAAAAATGGAATGGAATGGAGTGAGAGCCTGGGATTAGGATGAACAGGTAGGAGGGTATTATAAAAGCCCAAGTTTAAGAAGATGACAGTCTAGTCCTTACTAACTAGGCTAGTGAATAAACTGAAATTATATGAAATTTTCAAATTGTATTTCAATTTTTCATCTATCAATTTTTTTAAAAAATATTTGTTTAGTTGTAGAGGGATACAAAATATCTTTGTTTATTAATTGATTTTTTAAATATTTATTTTTTAGTTGTAGTTGGACACAATACCTTTATTTTATTTATTTATTTATTTATTTTTATGTGGTGCTGAGGATCGAACCAGTGCCTCACATATGCAAGGCAAGCACTCTACCACTGAGTTACAGCCCCAGCCCTCATCTATCAGTTTTTGATTAATAGATTTTGTGGGTTTGTCTTTGTCCTTGCAGTTCTAGCAATTTTTACTTCATGTGTTTGAAGCACTATTAATAGTTGCATAAACAGGGCTGCGCTTGTGGCTCAGTAGTGGAGTGCTCGCCTAACATGCATGGGGCACTGGGATCAATTCTCAGCACCACATAAAAAAATAAAATAAATGTATTGTGTCCACCTAAAACTAAAAAATAAATATAAAAACAAATAGTTGCATAAACAATCAGAATTATGATGTTCTCAATGAATGCTCCCTTTTGTCGACATCATCTTCATTGTCTTTAGTAATATTATTTGCTCTGAAATCTACCTTGTCAGATAATAAATATAACCGTTCCACATTTCATTTGATGTTGGTTAGCAAGGTATATTGTTCTCCTTTATTTTAATTTGATATATCTGTGTTTTACATTTTAAAGTGAAGATATTTTAGGCTGCATATAGTTACGTCTTGTTTTATTATCCAATCTGGCAAACTCTGTTTTTTAACTGTGTGTGTGGGGGTGTATGTGTGGTTAAACCATTTATAGTTAATGTGATTAGTGCTATGATAGAGTTTTAAATCTCACATCTTGAAATTTGATTTCTTTTGTTCTGTTTGTTCTTTATTTCCTTAATCCTTAAATTCTGCATTCTTCTTGAATTTTATTTTAGGGGAATAATCTTAGTTTCTTAGTTTCTGTGAGTGGCCTAAAAGTTAAACCAACATATGATAGGTTAACAGAAGGAGAAAATAAGATTTTAATTAAAACATATGCATTGAAGTCTAACAAAGAAATGGAACTCAAAAGGATGGCCAGATGTTTGAGGCTTATATATCATTTCATAAAAAACAAAAGAAAGGAGTTTTAGACATTTGGGCAAGGGAAACAATTATAGGGGAAAGAGTATGTAAATTAGGTTCATCTTATTATGTAGTAAGAATCTCTCAGGTAATAAAGGGTTGTCTTCTGGAATAGTTTTTTCCTAGTACAGAGACATCTTTACAAATGGATTTTTTTTTCTAATTGGAAAATCCCTTTATAGAAGGGGAAATGTATATTTTGATTTTAGATAGTTAGGGGAGGTAAAGTGCTTTTCCTGCATCTACTACTGGTTCTCAATTGCCTTTCCCTGAAAATAATCTGTATGCCAAAATGCCATATTTGGGGGTAGGATATTCTGGTTTCCTTCAAACTAATTAAGTATTTTTAATGATTCCATTTCATATCCTTTGTCATCTTATTAGTTTTAGTTCTTTGTTGGGTTATTTAAATTGTTGAGTTATAGTTTGTGGTATACATTTTTAACTTGTCATGGTCTACCTTCAATTGATGTTATAGCACTTCAAATATAGTATAAAAGCCTGATGACTATATGCAATAGTCCATCTTTATCCATGAGGGATAAACTCCAAGATCCAAAGTAGATTCCTGAAACTACAGATAGTAGCAAACCTTATATATAATATGTTTTTTCCTATATGCCCTGCATTGCTGTCACATATATTCGTGTTTGTCTTTACACATTTTATGCCATGGTGCCTCCTTTGCATCACCGTTCTCATGCTTTATTAAATAAAATAAGGGTTATTTTGACACAGGAATGTTGATACCTTAAAACTGAATCTGATAGCTGACACAGCTATTAAGTGACAATTTCCAGTCATTATTTCTCAAAATATTTTCTTTGCCCTGTCCCCAATCTCTCTTCAAAGACTACAGTTTTACATATATGATGTTGTCTAATACTCTATTCAATTGAAAACATATCTCTTGATTTTCAAACTTGTATAATTTTTTCCCACTATGGTAAAGACAATTAATGCAAGTTCTATGCTTTTAATATTTTAAGTGCATAATTCAATATACTTAACTATATGTATAATGTTGTTCAGCAGATCTCTAAAAGTTGTTCATCTTTATTTAAAGAGAGAAAGAATTTTAATATTTATTTTTCAGTTTTTCGGTGGACACAACATCTTTATTTTATTTTTATGTGGTGCTGAGGATCGAACCCAGCACCCCACGCATGCCAGGTGAGTGCGTTACCGCTTGAGCCACATCCCCAGCCCCTAAAAGTTGTTCATCTTTTTAAAAAAATGTTTTTAATTGTTGATAGATCTTTATTTTATTTATTTGTTTATATGTGGTGCTGAGAATCGAACCCAGTGCCTCACATATGCCAGGCAAATGCGCTACCACTGAGCCCCAGCCCCAGCCCCAACCCCAAGTTGTTCACCTTGCATAACTGAAACTTTATACCCAATGAATAGCAGCACTCATTCCCCTCTCCCCCAAACCCCTGGCAACAACCTTTCTACTCTTTGTTTCTTTGAATTTAACTGTTTTAGATTCCTTATAAAGGTGGAGTCATGCTGTATTTGACTTTCTGTGACTGGCTTATTTCTGTTACCACAATGTTTTCTATGTCTTCCATGTTGTCACATATTGCAGGATTTCCTTTGTTTTTAGAGCTGAATAATATTCCATTGTGTTTACATGCCATGTTTTCTGATTTTTTAGAAACTGCCATACTATTTTCCAGAGCACAGCACCATTTTATTTTTTTAGTAAAAGAGCACAAGAGTTCTCATTTTTCCATATCCTCACCATCACTTATCTTTTAGAAAATAATTCATCTAACTGGTGTGAACTAGTACTGCATTATGAATTTGATTTGCATTTTGTGCTGATTTAATGATGTTGAGCATCTATTCACGTACCTGTTGGTCACTGTATGCCTTTAATTGAGAAATATCTAGTCAACCTTAGACCATTTAAAAAATCAAGTTATTATTTATTTTGCTGTTGAGTTGTAGGATTTCTTTATACGTTTTGGAAATTAGCTCCTTATCAAATATATGGTTTGCAAATATCTTCTCCTGTTTGGTAGGTTGACTTTTCACCTTGTCCATTGTTTCCTGTGCTGTTCAGATATTTTCTTTGCTGTAGTCTCACTTTCCTACTTTTTAATTTTGATTCCTATGCCTTAATATACACGAAATCACTGCCAAGATCAATGTCATGAAGCATTTCTCCCTGTTTTCTTCTAGGAGTTTTACAGTTCCAGGTCTTGTGTTTAAGTGTTAAATTCATTTAAAATTGATATTTGTATAGTGGAATATAAGGGTCCAGTTTCGTTCTTTTACTTGTATATATCCAGTTTCCCCAACATCATTTGTGGAAGAGACTAATTTTTCCATTACATGTTCTCAGGACCTTTGTAGATGATCAGTTGATTTCTGGACTCCCTGTGTTCTTTCATTGGCCTAGGTGTCTATTTCTATATGCCAAAGCTATGCATTTTAATTACTATAGTTTTGTAATATATTTTAAAATCAGGACATATGATACTTCCAGGTTTATTCTTCTTGCTCAAGATTGCTTTGAGTTATTCAATATCTTTTGTGCTCCACATGAATTTGGGGACTGTTTTTATTGCTATAAAAATTAAATTGGGATTTTTAACAGGGATTACATTGAAGCTGTAGGTCACTTTGTGTAGTGTGGATATTTTAATAATATTAAATCTTATAAATAAAGAGCACACAATATCTTTCCATTTATTTATTTCTTCTTTAGTTTCTTTCATCAATGTTTTGTAATTTTCAGTGTGAAACTCTATAATATCCTTGGTTACATTTATTGCTAAGTATTATATATTTGTGATGTTATTGTAAAAATTTTAGATTTTTTCCTTTTTGGTTTGTTCATTGTTAGTGTATAGAAATGGAACTTATTTTTATTCATTGATTTTGTATCCTCCAACTTTGCTGAATTCACTTATTAAGTTCGAACAATATTTTTGTGGATTATATAGGGTCATGTCATCTACAGAGACAGTTTTGCTTCTTTCTTGCTAATTTGGGTGCCGTTTTTCTTTTTAGTGTCTAATTATTCTCACTGGGACTTTTGGTACTATGTTAAATAAAAGTGACAAGAGTGGGCATCCTTGCCTTCTTCCTGATCTTGTATAAAATAGTTTTTACCATGAATATGACATTACTATAGGCTTTTCATATATGACCTTTCTTATATTGAGGTACATTCCTTCTATATATAATTTATTGAATTTTTTTAATCATGTAAATATACTAAATTTTGTTCAAATGTATTTTCTGCATCTGTTGACATCCTGCAATTTTTATATTTCATTCTATATATTCATTAATTTATTTCCATATGTTGAACCATCTTGTGTCCCAGGGATAAATACCATTTGGTCATAGTATGTGATCCTTTGAATATGCTGTTGAATTCAGTATTATGTTGAGGATTTTTACATTTATGTTCACCAGGAAAATTAATCTGCAGTTTTATTTTTGTGATGTTTTTTGATTGTAATGAGAGTAATGTTTGTTTCATTAAAAAAGTTCATAAGTGTTTTCTCATTTTCATTTTTTGGAAGAATGTTTAAGAAAGATTGTTGTTAATTCTTTAAATGTATGGTGTAATTTGTCAGTGATGTCACCTGGTCCTGGATTTTTCTGTGCTGGGAAGTTTTTGATTACTGATTCAATTTCCTTATTTTTTATTGCTCTTTTCAAGTTTTCTACTTAGTCATGATTTATTCTTAGTAAGTTGTATATTTCTAAGAATTTTTTCTAGATCATTCAGTGTTTTCATATATAATTGTTCATTAATAATCTCATAATTATTTTTATTTATTTATCAGTTATAATATCTCCTCTTTTGTTTGTGACTTTGAATCTTTTTTTCTGAAGGTATAGTTAATTTTATCTTTTTATAATCCAACGTTTAATTTTGTTGATCTTTTCCAGTGTTTCACTAGTCAGTCTCTATTTCATTTGTTTATGCTCTGATATTTCCTATTTCCTTCCTTCTATTAACTTGGGTCATGATTTATTTTTCCTTTTCTACTTCCTTGAGGTGTAACATCAGATTGCTTGAGAACTTTCTTCAAAAGAAGTTTTATATCACCATTAACTTCTCTCCTAGATTTCCCTTTCCTGCAATCCATAAGTTTCAGTATGTTGTGTTTCCATTTGTCTTGAAACATTTTCTAGTTTCCCTTTTGATTTATTCTTTAACTTAATGATTGTTCAGGAGTTTGTTGTTTATCTTCCATCTATTTGTGAGTTTTCCCATTTTTCCTTTTTTCCCCTCTACCTCAGAAATCACTGTCCTTCTTTGCCTAATTTTCAATGTTTTAGAAATAGTTTTTTGAATGTACTTTTTGTTTGTTTGTTTTATGTTAATGAGTAAATCCCATCCACATTCCTCCATCTTGGATAAATATAGAAAAACAGGCAGTATGTAATTAGATTATTGTTTGGCAATATCCCTCATATCTGACATTTGGCCAATAGAACATGGATGGAAGTGAAAGTGTGGCGGTTTCATGCATAGAATTTATAGGCTTTTAGGTTTCTCCCTGCTCCTTTGACAGATTTTTGGTTTCAGCCATGAGAAGAATGTGAGCCAGGTAACTGTTGCCCCTTCAAGCTGGGGTACTTTAATGAAAACCCTGCAGCAAATCTGTCTTTGACAGTACTTTGAAACAGTTACCCCAGATGAATGAAAATAATTATTAGTAAGAAATAATCCTTAATTTGTTATATGCCATTGAGATTTTGTATTTTTTAACTATGTAGCAAAAGTTGCTTGTTACATAGTGGTGGTAGAGTTTAACAGGTGAGGTCTAATTTAGTAGTTTCTTTGAGATGGAATTAATAGGACCTGAAGAACTATTGTTTTGTGGGAAGGAAGAAGGAAATGAAGGCCACTGTATGATGTGATTTTTATTATTTTAATTGGAAATTATGAGGAGGATTTCTGGCCTTGAAAATACTGAGTCAAGCCAGGTACAGGGGTGTACACCTGTAATCCCAGCAACTTGGGAGGCTAAGGCAGGAGGATTGCAAGTTCAAGGCCAGCCTCAGTACCTTAGCAAGACTCTAAGCAACATAGTGAGACCCTGTCTCAAAATAAAAAATGAAAAGGCCGGGGATGTAGCTCAGTATCAAAGAAAGAAAATATTAAGTTGACTGTGGAATATCCAGACAGAAATGTCCAATTAGTTGAAAATAATAGCTTGGAGCTTTTGAAAGAAAAACTGATCTGGGCTAGAAATATAGATTTAGGAAGCATCAATAGCTTGTAGCTATAAATTGATACTATGGGAATGATTTTGGTCTCTCAGAATGTGAATGTAAAAAGGTGAAGAATGAAAACTTAGGCTTCCAATAGCATTTAAGAATGGAAAGAGGTAAAGCACCTCTTAACAGTTAATACTATTTGTGTATATTACTATTAAGATTAATTTCTAAGGAAAAATACAAGAGTTTTCATAAATAATTCTCAAAGCTAGATATTTTGGAAACTGACATATCATAGTTGTTTTGATTCTTTTTCTTACTGAGTTAATAAGCAAATAGAAAAGTTAAAGACTTGTAGAATTCCAACTAGTTGTTCAAATTGCTAAATTTGGAGGAAGAGTATACATATCAAAAGGATTATTATGGGGATTTCCCATTATACAACTTCCAGAAAACTGTGACTTCTCATCAACTGTGTTCAAAATTAAAGCAATCCCAGCAGCCCTCTGTGTAACAATGATAACCTACTTTGTATTAATCTGACAGCAAAGTTCCTATCACTGCTAAGAATCAAAGTGTATAAATAAACGGAAACTTTAATTTGCCTTAAAGACAGTTGGCACTATAGCAGTCACTGAACATTTTGAAACAATGTGTGAAAGCAGTTTTTGTATTTTTTTAGTTGCTTCTGGTTTATCTGCATATTCATAAGTGGCCTATGGATGCAATACAATTGTTATCATGATTTCTGAGTTTTGGCTTCATCTCAGAACATTGTTTGAAAATCCCTTGTGTTCACATAATTTCCTCACAGAGGCATGTTCTATCTATCTTGCTCTTTTCCAACATATTTTTTGAAGATATAAATTATCAAAGCTCATCCTAGAAAAATGAGATGCACTTAATAGCTATCTGTCTTTGAAAGAAATTACATGTGTTCTTAAAAACATCACCACAAAGAAATTTCATATCCAAGTGGTTTTTCTGTCTAAACATGTATTTACAATATGACCCATCAATACCATTCCTGGGTAATAACTCATATGAAATGAAAATGTATGTCCATTCAAAAACTTAATACACTTGTTCATAACAGCTTTATTCACCATTGCATAAAACAGAAAAGAACATAAATATGCATTGATTGGTGAATGGATTAACTAAGTGTGTCTTATCCATACAATGAAATTCTTCTTAGGAATTAAAGAAGGAAGTATTGATAAGCACAACAACATGGGTAAATCTCAAAAATAGTATGTGAAGTAATGGAAGACAGTACCAAAAGGCTAGTTGCTTTATTGTTCCACTTATAAGGAATTATAAAAAAGGCATTATTATAATGACAATATATCAGTGAGTGCTAGGGAGTAGAGATGCAGGAAGAGAATTTTCTGCATATAAACATATGGAATTTGAGAGATAATTGAAATTCTGTATTTTTATTTCTATATATAGTCATTTAACCCTCACATTTATGAAAGCTCATTAAATTGTATACTTAAAAATGAGAAGAATTTTATGGTATATAAATAATACCTCAGTAAACCAGATTAAAATATTCTCATTTTAAAAATATCAATTCAATATTGAAATAGAACCAAATTCTAGATTTCTTAAAACCAAATTCTAGATCAGATAAATATAGGAATAGGTGGTAGAAATAGATATGAATTATGTTCATAATATTTGATGGATGGGATAAGGTAGGGATACTGACTGATTCTAAGCATATTAAAATGTGAATTGAAATGCAAATATTAAAAATATTACTCAAACTACTAGAAAAATAGAAACCCAAAGATTAGAGTATTTCAAATTAATAAGGAAAAACATGGAATGATAAAAATACCTCCCTTCAAATGAAAACATTGAATTTTGTAAAGATAAATAAAGTTTAGGAAAGCATGGTCAAGAGGATACACAAAATAAAGTACTAGGAATGATTCCAAGTATATCAAAAATTGTAGTAAACATATTAATTGGAATAAGGCTGGGCTGCTGTCACAAAGATCCAAAATTCAGAGAATTAAAGAATCAGATTTGTTTCTTATTAATCTTACTATCTAGGGGGAGCATCCCAGACTGTTGGGACCTCTGTTCCAAGTAGGGTTCAGAATTTTTTTCTCATATTGTCACCGCATCTCCTAGTGTGGGATTTTTCAACCTCGGCACTCACTAACATTTTGAACTAGAATATTCTTTGTTTTGGGAGTTGTTCTCTGCTTTGTAAAATATTTGATGGCCTCCTTCGCCTCTACCTACTAGATTATAGTAGCAATGCCATCCTACCCCCAAATTGTGAAAACCAAAAATGTCCCCAGGCACTGCCAAATATCCTCCAAGGGACTAAATCATTTCCTACCAATTGAGAAAAAATTTCCCTAGAGCATTATTGCTTTATTTTGGGTTACCATGGTTTCAGCCATCTAACTAGTGGGAAGAGGAATGGGGGTCTAAAGCAGACATTCTTCTGTCTTCAGGCCCCAGAAAAAAGTAGCACATATCATTTTCTACTCACATTTAATTGATGAAATGAAAATCATATGGTCCCATCTAACTGCAGTGGAGAATAGTGATATAGTACAGCTCATTCACAATTCCATGTACTCAGTCACAGTTCCATTTCTGTGGACAAAGGGGGAATTGGATTTTGGTATGCAGCCAGCAGTCTCTGCCACCATGTATATGATACTATGAAAAGACAGATGCACTTAGATTGGAAAGCAAAAATGTCTAGTTATATGCTCTTTACAAGATACATATCCTTAAAAACATGAAAAAGTTGAAAATTAAAGAATGGGCATATATTCATGAGAAGAAATCCGATCTCATAATCAATATCAGACAGAATAGCAGTCAAGACCAAAAATAAATTTTAAAGGATTTAGATATTTCATATTAGTGGAAGTAGTAACTTGCCAAAACATCGTAGCACACAGGAAACTTTAAGTACCTGATACTTAATTCTGAAATAAACAAAATAAAAATAAACTGATATAGTGCTAAGTAGAAAAATCACCACTCTGACATGGAAAATAATAAATATTTCCTGAAACTAATAGTTTAAATATACCAGAAGCAGGTAAGGATATGGAGGATTCAGATGACATAACTAATTTGCATTATCTTTATTTTTGTATCCTTCCAGCAGCTATCAGAGAGTCTTAAATGTAGTTGGTACCTAGCAAATGTTTAACTCAAATAGACAGCGTTTACATTCTAGTAGTCTTTTTGTAGCCTGGAATAGGGCTATTAAAAGCTATCCAAATTTATGTGGAAATTCAAGGGACTCAGAATAGCCAAAACAACCTTGGGGAAAAAACTCCAAAGAACTTAAACAGTTGGAGGACATACTATTTTACACCCACTAAGATAGATATAATAAAAAAATAAAAATAGTAACAAGTATTGGTGAGGATATATAGAAATTGAACCTTCATTCATTGGTGGTTTAACTTTGAAAACATGCTGGATAAAATATCCCAGACAGAAGAGATTATATATTGTGTGATACCATTTCCATGAAATGTTTGTAATAGAAAAATTTTAAAGATAGACTGTAATTTAGTGTTTACCAGGGAATTTGGGAGGCATGCTGGGTATGCTGTGGATAATGGGTAAGGGATTCAGGGTTTCTTTCTGATGACAAAAATATTCTAAATATTCCAACATTGATTGTGGTAATGTTGGCACAACTCTGAATATATAAAAACATTGAATTGTGTATTTTAAGTGCATGTATTGTATATAAATTATGTATCACAAAACCTTTTTTTTAAAAAAAAGCACTCTACTGTTAGAACTAATTAACAAATTTAACAATGTAGCAGGTTACAAAATCAACATACCAAAAACAGAAGTGTTTCTATACACTAGTGAACTATCTGAAAAAGGAATCAAGAAAATAATCCCATTTACAATAACTATAAAAACAAAATAAAATACTTAGGAATAAATTTAACTAAGGAGGTAAAAGACCAGTGCACTGAAAACCATAAAACATTGATGAAAGAAGTTGAAGAAGACACAAATAAATGGAAAAATATTCTGTGTGTGGATTGAAAGAATAAATATTGTTAAAATGTACATACAATTGAGAATGGGGGTGGAGTGGAAGGCATAGGGAAGTTCTGGGGAACAATTCTACCAAATTATGCTGTATCCATGTATGAATATACCACAATGAGTCCTGCGGGGGAAAAAGGTACACTTATACATTGCTGGTGGAACTGCAAATTGGTGCGACTACTCTGGAAAGCAGTATGGAGATTCCTCAGAAAACTTGAAATGGAACCAACATTTGACCCATCTATCCCACTCCTTAGTTTATACCCCAAAGACTTAAAATCAGCATACTACAGTGACACAGCCACATCAATGTTTATGGCATCTCAATTTATAATAGCTAAACTATGGAACCAACTTAGATGGCCTTCAATAGATGAATGGATAAAGAAAATGTGGTACATATACATAACGGAATATTACTCAACCTTAAAGAAGAATGAAATTATGGCATTTGCTGTTAAATGGATGGAGCTGGAGATTATCATGCTAAGTGAAATAAGCCAAACCCATAAAACAAAGGCTGAATGTTTTCTCTGATAAGTGGATGCTGATCCATAATGAGGGGGAGTGGGGAAAAATGAAGGAATTTTGGATTGTGCAGAGGGGAGTGAGGGGAGAGAAAGGGGCAGTGGGTATGGGAAGGACAGTGGAATGAGTCAGACATTATTACCCTATATACATGTATGATTGCCCTACCAGTGTGATTCTGTATCACATTCAGCCAAAGGCAGAAGAAGTTGTGCTCCATCTGTGTACAATGTGCCAAAATGCATTCTACTGTCATATATTAACTAATTAGAATAAATTAAAATTTTTAAAAAAGAAATAAGAGGAGAAAATCTCCATGATATTGGTCTGGGTAATGATATGTTGAATACGACTGCAAACACTCAGGGGAAAACAGCATAATAGACAGATGGGATCACATCAAACTAAAAAGTCTCTGCATAGCAAAGTAAACAACAACAGAGTGAAGAGTCAACCTATGAAAGGGAAGAAAATATATTTGTAAACCATAATCTGGTAAGAGGTTAATATCCAAATATACAATGAACTCAAGCAACTCAATAGTAAGAAAACAACCTGATTTAAAAATGGACACAGGACATAATAAATATTTCACAAAAGAAGACATGCAAATGGTCAATAGGTGTATGAAAAATTATACTTGGTCATTAATCATCAGGGAAATGCAAAATTAAAATGACAATGAGATTATTAATTCCTAACATTCAAAATGCCTATTATTGAGAAAGATAACAAGTATTGACAAGAATGTGGACAAGATACAACCTTCATACAGAGTTGGTGTGAATATGAGTGAGTACAGCCATTATGAAAACAGTATGGAGATTACTCAAAAAACTAAATATAGAACTACAATATGATTATTTCATCATTTTACTCTGGTTTGAGAGGGAAATTTGATATCAGATAAGAAAAGGATACCATAACCTAGTTACATGAAGGAAGAATTATCCTAGGGCTATAGGGTTGTTTCATCCCCACCTCATCCTCCAGGTTTAATTTAAGACATCAAAGGTCTATGCAAGGCAGAATAAGTGGGTAGAAAGAACCTGGCCTCAAAGCTTGGAAAATGATGGAATATATATTACAACTATGCTTATGACTTACTTGATGAACTTGGGCCTATCATTTAGGGTATATAAATCCAGCCTCCAAATTCCTAAAATGATGTTGTTCCTCTGTCTTTCTACCTCACAGGATTATTATAAGGATTGAGTGCTTTTGAGTTATAATGTGCATTGGAAACACAAGATGTTGCTCTATGGTTATTTAATCATTCATTCATTTGACAATTAGATATACACATTTTTTTTTGATTGCTGACTATACATCAGGTGCTCTTCTAGGCGCTGAGAGATAGCCTCCTTCTATAAGGGAGCTTCTATTCCACTAAGTAGAACAAAGACACATGTTATATTTCAAGTAGTGGTAAGAGGTATAAAGAAAAATAAAGGAGGATAAGAAAATAGGAAATAAGAGGAAAGTGGGTGATAAGGCATGGGGACTATTTTAGATAGAGTATGTGAGGTTTAAGGAATCCCCATAATACCAATTGAAATTTTTAAAAATATGAGTAAAGTATATGGAAGACTGAAGATAAATATACAATAGAGCCTTTTAAAACTTTCCACTCACAGCATATTATATCTTAGGAGCAGATAGGAAAATCATTACACATACACACACACACACACACACACACACACACACACCTTTCTCATCTAAATTAGTTTAGTAAATTGCCATCTGCCTTCCCAAACACAAGCGATGCTTTCAGGGTTAACAAGTACTTAAGGAGGATATTTAAGGTTTATAGTGTGATGTTCATGTGAGGGTTCTGAGATATCAAAAAGAATATTGGGACATTCCAGTGGCAATGGGAAAGATCACTTGATATGTAAACAAAGTTGCATCAGTGTGTTGCAGCACTGAGCATGTGGCAAAATGTGTTTTGGCAATTGATATTATAGAATTGCCAATTTGGAAGGCCTGTTTTTGCAGTCAGTTGAAGAAGTGAGAAACATAAATGACAAGATATCATTTTTCTCTTGCCAAACAAATGGAGAGAGGAGATGATTCTCTTTAGTAAAGATGGATGAGATTGGTAGAATGTGTTATATCAAGCAACATAGGCAGTGACTCCTGGGAAAATTACTTGGCTCCAGAGCCAAAGTAGTACAGAATATTGCACAGAGGATGTACTTAGGAAAAATTTGAAGAAAGAATGAGGTCCAGAATTTTCTTAAGCATCTCAATTTTTCAGAATTTAGCTCTAGGAAAACTGAGCTAATGCATCAAAGCTCAGACTGTGAATTAGAAAGTCAGCTTATTAATTTACAATGAAACTGTCAAATGATCAGTGATGTTCACATTAATCCTTTACCTTCCAAGAAAGGAAAACTATACTAGGAGCACTCTTGTCTAATGCATTGGGAATGTGCAGTTGGTTATTTCATTTAAATTTTTATTTTGGTAAAATTAAAAAAAATACATTGGAAGAATAGGCAAGGAACTATTACATACCATGCACCATGATCCATCCACTGTTTGCATTTTGCCTTATTTGTACTTGTTCTCTTCCTCTCTCTCACTCTCTCTCTTTATCTCTCTCTCTCTCTCTATCCCACACAAACTCATGATGTACCTGCATGTGCACATGCACATATATATGTGTGTGGGTGTGTCACATGCATGTACAGTAAGTTGGAGATTTAGTGCCCTTCAAATACTTGACTGTGTATTGGCTAAGAACAAGGATATTATCTTAAATATGGCATAATTTTCAAGATCAGGAAATTTAGCAATACAATTTTATTATCTAATTCACAGTCTACTTTCAAGTTTAACCAATTTTCCAAATAATGTTTTGCTTAGCTAATGTTTTCCGCCATCCAGGATATAATTCATGATCATGCATTATGTATAGTTATCATGAGAATTTAATCTCCTTTATTCTGGAATAGTTCCTTATCCTTTCTTTGCTTTTTTGATCTTATTATTGAATAATGTAGTCTAGTTACTTTCTATATTGTCCCTAAATATGAATTTGTCTGATGTTTCTTCATAATTAAATTCAGGATATATATTTTTGGCAGAGATACCACAAAAGATATTATGTCTTTCTCAGTACATCATATCTTGTTGATGCTAATATAAATGGAATTGTCTTTTAAAATTTCATTTTACAGTTGTTTACTTGAAGTATATAAAAATACAATTGATTTTTGTATATTGATATCATATTCTGATGCTTTACTGGATTCACTTATTAGTTCTTATAATTGTTTTGGAAATTCTTCATTATTTTCTACATAAACAATGATGGCAACTGCAAATAGAAATTAATTTCTTCCATGATAACTTTATACCCTTTACCTTACTGTATGTGTTAGCTTTTCATCACTATGACCAAAATACCTGACAAGAAAACTTAGAGGAAGAAAGTTCACAATTTCAGAGGTTCATTCTATGGTTACAATGCTCCAAGGCAGAAATATTATAGTGGAAGAGTGTGGCAGAGAAAAACTACTCAGCTCATAGTAGCAGGGAAGCAGGGAGACAGGGAGATAGGAAGAGGCCAGGGCCACAGGGTCACTTATAGTCCCCAGGGCCACACCCTCAGTGACCTACTTCCTTTAACCCTACCCTACCTGCCTATAATTACCATTCAAATTATTCATTCAAGTTATTGATCCATGAAATGAATTAATCCCATGATGAAGTTCATTTTAGTCATATTTTCAGTGCTGTGATCAAAAGACCCAACAAGAACAACTTAAAGGAAGAAAAGTTTATTTTGGTTCAGTTTCAGAGTTTCCGTCTATGATTTGTGATTCCATAGCTCTGGGCCCAATATGAGGCAGAACATTATAGTGTAAGGATATGACAGAGGAAAGTGGTCAGTATAAGATAACCAGGAAGCAAAGAGAGTTCTACTAACCAGGGACAATATATAAACACTGAAAGCATGCTCCTAGTGATCTACTTCCTCCAGCCACACCCTTCCTTCTTATAGTTACCACCTAGTTAATTCATTCAAATGGATCAATCCACCAGTTAGCTTATAGCTCTCACAATCTAATCATTTGATCTCTGAACATTCTTCATTGTCTCACACATGAACTTTTAATCTAAACCATAACAAGGTTATAGCTCTCATAATCTGATAATTTTACCTGTGAACATTGCTATATTGCCTAACACATGACCTTTTGGGGGGACATCCCACATCCAAATTATAACTTCATATTTGTTCATTTAGCACAAAATTGAATAAAAATGGCAAAAATGACCATGCTGGCCTATTATTGAAGTCAGGATAAAATGTTCCATATTGTAGCATTTAGTTTTAATTGTTAGCTCATTTAGTATTAATTGTTAGCTTTTTTGAAGGTATACTTTATAAACTCAAAGAGCCCTTCTATTCCTGATTTTCTGGGAGTTTTAAATCATGAAATGGCATTGAATTTTGTCAAAAATATTTTTTGCATCCTTTTTAAATGAACATATAGGTCTTATTTTTAGTCAGTTAGCATATTGGTTGACATTGATTGGATTTTATAAATATTAATCCAACTTTGTACTCATAGGATAAACCCCTCATGGTCCTGATATATTATCCTTTTATATCTTGACTGTATTGTCTTTGATAATATTTTGTTATCAAAATTGTTATATAAAATTTTTATGTTTGTCTTTATAAGAAATATTGAAATGTACCTTTCTCTATGTTTTGGGTCATTTCTGTATCAGGGCAATGCTGGCTGTGGGATCTAGGTAAAGAGTTGGAAATCCTGGGCTGGGATTGTGGCTTAGTAGCAGAGCACTTGCCTAGCATGTGTGAGGCACTGGGTTCAATTCTCAGTACTGCATATAAACAAACAAACAAACAAAATAAAGATCCATTGATAATTTAATATATATATATATTTTAAAAGACTTGGAAATCCTGGTGATTCCCAAGAATAATGAATCACTTTGAAAAGGCAGGGCTGCACCCTGGTGGCAGGCTTGCCAAATATGGTACTGATAGACTGAAAGTAGTCCTTTCCCTCAATAGACTGAGCTCCAACTCTACTATGTTCCTGCAACCAGTTCCATCTACCAAGGATACTTGGAGGAGCCACCCCAATCTGTGTTCTTAGTAACAAATCTGCTGACCTCAGCCCCACCTGCAGATCAGAAAACAGCTCTATAACTTGTTGTCAGTCCTGCTAAATCACTGCCAGAGGCAATCTTGCACACAAAGGTAAATAGTGGGAGACATTCCCATGCATATCCCGAGTAATAGCTTGCTGATTTCAATTCAACTGTGATCCCCGAAGGAACTAACTAGATATTTTAAAAAGAAGACATACAAATGACCAACAGACATATGTAAAGGTACTCAATGTCACTAATCATCAGGGAAATGCAAATCAAAACCACAACAAGACATGACCTCATACCTATAGAAAATAGATTTACCATATGATCCAGCAATCTTGTTTCTGGGTATGTATCCAGAAGATTTCATATCAAGATCTCAAACAGATTTTTGCATCCACATGTTCATTGCAGCATTATTCTTTTTTTTTTGAATCCATTTTACTATGTTTGATTATAGTATAATACTAGAATATTGTATAACATTTTAAAATGTATTAAAATTATAAAATTTTGGAAAAGATTACTCTTCTTGGATGTTGTTAGAATATTTCCCCATATATGTTTACATGACTACCATCAGTACCACAGAATGAAATCTTACCTGAAAATAGTATCATTGCTGCTGTCATTAAGATGATTCCACACTGGAACATGGAGACCTCCTGACCAATGTGCCTTGGGTCTTCATGAAGAAATTCCTGTGAGGGCAGAGGGACACAGAGAGAATGTCTTGTGAAGATGGAGGCAGAGACTGTACTTAGCAGCTGCAGGCCAAGGAACACCAATGATGGTCCGTAAATAACCAGAAAGCAGGAAGAGGGAAGGAAAGATTCCTGGACAGGTTTTATAGGAAACATGGTTCTGCTATGGATTTTGGATGACTGGATTTCAGAACTGTGTGTGGGAAAGTATATTTCTGTTTTTATTTACCACCAGTTGTATGAAACATTGTTATGGTCATCCTAGACAGTACTCTTTAATAATTTTTTTTTGGTACTGGGGGACTGAATTCAGAGGCACTTGACCACTGAGCCACATCCCCAGCCCTATTTTGTATTTTATTTAGAGACAGGGTCTCACTGAGTTGCTTAGTGCCTCACCGTTGCTGAAGCTGGCTGTAAACTCACGATCCCCCTGCCTCAGCCTCCTGAGCTGCTGGGATTACACACGTGTGCCACCACACCCAGCCCTAGACATTATTCTTAATAGCCAAGCTATGAAAACAGCTAACTATCCCATAATGAATAAAGAAAATGTTATATATGTGTATATATTATATATATGAAATAGAATGTATATATGAAATGTATGTATATATATATATATATATATATATATATGAAATAGAATATTATTCAGCCTTATAAAGGAAGGAAATCCTGCCATTTGCAACAAAATTAATGGGCCAGAGTGCATTAGGCTAAGCAAAATAAGTCATGCATAGAAAGATAAATATTCCACAATCTCATTTATATGCAGGACATAAAAACATTGAACATATAAAAGTAGAAAGTAGACTAAAGGTTGCCAGGGGGTGGTGGTGGTAAGGGTGGTAGTAAAGAATGGGGAGATATTATTCAAAAGGTATGAAATCTCAGTTATGCAGAATGAATAAATTCTGGAGTTCTAATAAACGATATTTTGACTATAAAATACTATATTCTATAATTGAAATGTGCTGAGCTTATCTTGAGTATTCATGCCACATCATGACCATGTGAGGTTATGGATGTTTATTGGCTCAATTGTGGTAATCATTTCACAATGTAAACATATCAAAACATCATGTTGCATATCTTAATTATATTCAATTTTTCTTTGTCAAATGTACCTTGACAAAACTGAAAATAAATGAAAAGGATAAAAGTTCATCTCATCTGCAAATAAAGGCAATTTTAGTTTTTATTCTACAATTTGGATGCTTTTTAGTTCTCTTTTCCTGCCTAATTGCTTGGCTAGCACTTCCAGAACTATGCTAAGAATGGACATGTTTGCCTTCTTTCTAATGTCAGAGGAAAAACTTTCAGTTTTTCTACTGTTGAATATGGTGTTATCTGTGCCCTTTGCATGTGTGGCCTTGATTATAGTAGGGATATTTCCTTCTGTTCCTAGCTTGTTGGGAGGGATTTTTTTTTTAAATCCTGAAAGAGTGTTGAATTTTATAAAGTGTTTTTTTCTGCATCTATTAAGATGATTATGTAATTCATATCCATCATTCTGTTAATGTGGTGTAACACATTAATTGATTCTCATATGTTAAACATCCTTGCATCTCAGGGATAAATTCCATTTGGTCATGGTGTATTATCCTTTTAATGTGCTGTTGAATTTCGTTTGCTAATATTTTGTTGGGGATTTTTATACCTATGTTAATCAAAGATATTGTCTTGTAGTTTTCTTGTATTTATTTCGTGTTTTGTATTAGAGTAATGTTTGCTTCATTAAATGAGATTGGAAGTGTTTTCTTCAGATTTTGGAAGCTTTTAAGAGGGATTGGTGTTAATTCTTCTTTAAATGTTTTTGGTACAGTTCTCTTGTCTAGATATCTGGTTTTGGTATTTTTTCTATCAAGAGGTTTTTGACTATTGATTTCAATCTCCTTATTAGTTGTAGACCTGCTCTCACTTTCCATTTCTTCCTGATTCAGTCTTGGTACATTGTGTGTTTTTAGAGATTTTTCTACTTCTTTGAAGTTATCTTGTTTGTATATTCATGAAATTGTTACTAGTATACTCTTAGGGTCCTTTTTATTTCTGTGGCATCAAATGTAATGTTTACTTTTTAATTTCTGATTTTATTTATTAGAATGCTCTTTTTTTCCCTTAGTATAGATTTTTTATTTTAGCAGTACTGAAGTTCAAACCTGGGGCCTCATGTTTGCTTTGCAAGCAATCTAACACCCACTGAGCAAC
>NW_026000272.1:11127494-11151939 GCF_001458135.2 Marmota marmota marmota
TTTTTTTTTTTTTTTTAAACTCTTAGTTTTGTTTGGTTTTCTAGTCTATTTTGTTTAATTCTGCTTTAATCTTTATTACTTTCTTCCTTTTGATAATTTGGGCTTAGTTTGTTCTTTTTCTAGTTACTTGGGGAGGAAAGTTAGATTGTTTATTCATGATCTTGCTTCTTTTTTAACAGAGGCATATAGCACTGTAACTTCTCTCAGTACTGCTTTTGCTAAATTTATACCATAATTTCTGATATGTTGTATTTTTATTTTCATTTGTCTCAAGATGCTTCCTAATTTCCCTTTAATTTTCTCTTTATATAAATAAATATATTTAATTGTAGATGGACATAATACCTTTATTTTATTTACTTTTTATGTGGTGCTCAGGATTGAACCCAGTGCAACAAATGTGCTAGGGAAGTGCTCTACCACTGAACTACAATGTTAGTCCCTAACTTTTATGTATTAGCAAATTTTCTCATTTCCCATTTCTTATTGGTACCTAGATTTATCCCATTATAGTCTGAAAGATACTTGTAAAAATTTGAATCTTCCCACAATTTATGTCTGTCTTTGTGATCTTACATTTGATTTGTCCTGGAGAATGTTCTTTGTATATTTGAGAAGAATGGGTATTCTTTTGCTTTTGGGTGGAATGTTCTGTATATATCTCCATTATGTCCATTTGGCCAGAAGTGTTATTCATATCCACTGTTTATTTTCTTTCTGACTGTCTATCATTAAACCTGGTATATTAAACTGGGCGCAGTGGCACACTCCTGTAATCCTAGTGTCTCGGTAGGCTTAGGCAGGAGGATTGTGAGTTCAAAGTCACCCTCAACAAAAGTGAGGTGGTAAGCAATTCAGTGAGACCCTGTCTCTAAATAAAATACAAAAATGGCTGGGGATGTGGCTCAATGTCCAAGTGCCCTTGAGTTCAATCTGTGGTACCCCTCCCCCAAAAAAGTGGTATTCTCTTAATTATGCTTCATAGATATTTCTTTCTTCAGATATGTTAATGTTTACCATATATAATTAGGTGTTCTGATGGTGGGTACACTTATTTATAATTTGTGTATCTTCTTAATTGTCTCTTTGATAATAATATAATATTCTTTGTCTTATGACAGTTTTTAACTTAAGGTCTACTTTGTCTGATGTGAGTATAGCCACCCCTGCTCTATTTTGGTTTCCATTTATATGGAATATCTTTTTCTATCCTGTCCCTTTCAACCAATGTGTGTCTTTAAATGTAAAATGAATTTCTTACAGAAAGCATATGCATATAGTTGAATCTTATTTTTATCCATTTATCCACTCTATAAATTTTGATTGTATAGTTAAATATATTTACATATAAAGTAGTTCTTGATAGGGAAGGACTTATATCCATTTGCTAATTATTTTTTGTGTATCTTATACTTCTTTTGTCCCTCTTATTTTTTATTCTTTCTTTTGTCCATCTTTTACTTTTTTATCTGTCTCAATGATTGTTTTAATCATCTTTTCATAACTGTGATCAAAAGATATGACAGGAACAAATTTAGAAGAAAGATTTATTTTGCCTCATGATTTCAGAGGTTTCAGCCTGTGGTCAGCTGACTCCATAGTTCCAGGCCTGAGGTAAGGCAGAACATCATGGAGGAAGGGTGTGGTAGAGAAAAGCTGCTCAGGACATGGCAACCAGGAAGTAGAGAGAGCTTGAGTTTGAGGAGCCAGGGATAATATAATCTCCAAGGGCATGCCTTCAGTAATCTAATTCCTCCAGCTATGCTCTAGCTTTCTACAGTTACAACCCATATTTCTATTCTCATTATTAATGTATCAAATGGATTAATCCACCAATCAGGTTACAAATCTCATAATCTAATCATAACACCTGTGCACATTCATCCATTGTCCCTCATGCATGAGCTTTCAAGGGACACCTCTTGTCTAAACCATAACACTAATTTCTTATTGCTACATTTTGAGTCCTTTCTCCCTTCCTTTTGTGTCACTTACATAGTTTTTTTTTGTACTTATGAGACTTTCCTAAAATAATGTATAGGTATACCATGTTATATTAAGCTGATAACTTCAATTTCATGTAAAAGCTCTACACTGTTTTTCTACCCCTTCCTGCTTAGAATTTTTTTCTATTAACACTTTGAATATATTACTCTTCTGTTTTCTGATCTACAGGGTTTCTGCTGAAAAATCTGCTTATTGTTTGGTGAAGGGCTCTTATATATGACAGGTCACTTTTTTATTTGGGTTTTTATATTTTGTATATATTGTTGAAAAATTCACTTTGCTTATGTATCATCCCATTGAGTTCACTGAGTATTTTTAGAATGGTTATTTAAGATTTTCTGTGTGATAATTCATTATTATATTTCATTCGGATCTATTTTTGAAATTTTATCTTGTTCCTTATTTGGATTGTACATCCCTATTTCTTCACTTTCTTTCACTGTTTTTGTTGATGTTTATACATGAGAAAAACCTGTACCCTTTCCCAGTCTTCATGGATTGGCTTTATGTAGGAAAATATTTTCATCAATCAACCTGTCCAGAGCTTCTGTGGGCCTCTCAAATATTGCTAGTTCAAATTTCAATCTTGTTTAAAGTCAGTCACAGGCATCTAGAATATGCCAGGGCTTTTCAATACTCCAACACAGGTGACACAGAATTCAGTCCCTTAGGTAGTGTCTCCCCGCAAATCTGGAATGCTGGCTGTATGGTTCACCTCTTCCTCTCCCATGGATAAGGAGGTAGTAGGGTTTTTCTCCTCCTGCTTGCTCTACACTGATTTCGAGTGAAGAGTTGTGATCACTGTCCACATGCTAGTTCACATTGCTACTACCTTTGTTCTCTTTAGCCCCAGGGTTCCAGTGTTTGGTGGGTCCCTTAAATACTCTGAGATAGATAGGATTGAAACCAGTGTGTTAGCACCTGAAAAAGTTGAGGCATTGGGTGTATGGTCCAGTTGTCTCTCTCCTCAGGAAGAAATTGGGGGATGGGGATTTCTTTCTGATCATGTGGTATTCTGCTAGGAGTTGGGATTATGGCAAGAGGCTTTCTCCAATTTTCCTACCAACTTTGATATAGTTAGTTTTGCATTCATCCTTGGTATAGGAGCCTCCCATTAGTTTCTAAATTTCTCATAAAGGAAATTGATTGGTGTATTGATACTGAGTTGGTTTGTCCACAGGGGAAAGTCAAGTCCAGGGCTTCCTATTCTGCCATCTTACTGATATCACATGTTGCCTTTACTTTTGAAGGATACTTTTCTGGATATAGAATTTTTGAATGGAATTTTTTGTGTGTTTCTTCAGCACTTTAGATATGTTTTCTTGTCTTCTGGCCACCATTGTTTCTTTTTTGGAATTCGGGTATCATTTGTAATATTCTCTTATATATCATGTGTTGTTTTCCTCTTCCTGCTTTAAAGATCCTCTTCATTTCTGCTTTTCATTAGTTAACTATGATGTGCTTACATGTAGTATGATGAGTTATTTTTTAAATGATTTTGTAGGAATTAATTAAAAATGTTTGTAGGGCTGAGGATATAGCTCAGTTGGTAGAGTGCTTGCCTTGCATGTGCAAGGCCCTGGGTTCAATCCCCAGCACCTAAAAAAAAAAAAAAAAAATTTGTTGTTGAGAGCCATAGCCGAAGCAGCCCCAGCAAACTTCCAGCTGATTGGCTCCTCTGTGGTGATGCTCTTTGGGCTGTTTCCCCGCCCTTTCAGACCACAAAGCTGCTCATTGGGGGACTCTATTGGCTCCGCCCATGTGACCCAGCCAATCCATGTCAAGACCGGGAGGAGTGGGGGTTGAGAGGCTCGCTTGAAGCTGGTGGTGGCAGTTGGGCCCTGAGGGAATTCCTGAAGAGCTCCTGTGGTGTGGCTTGTGTGTTTTAAAAATAAAGTTTGTTTCTGCTTGACAAGTGGCTCTTGAATTGTGCCCAGCCAGACTGCGGCAGTTTGTATACATGGGCTGGAGGGAATAACTCAGTGGTAGAGTACCCTAGCATGTGCAAAGCTGTGGGCTTGATCTTTGCACTAAAAAAATGAAAAGTTTATATATAGACTCTAATATTTCAAATTGAAACAAAGCAATGAGCATTGTTCATCGATAAAACAGGGAGTTGAGGTTTTTCCCGTGCATTAATCATGCCTCCTCTAAAACTCACGGTTTCTGTTTCTTTAAATGGGTAATGAACTTTATTATTATACTATAGTATAATCTGGTACACAATCCTTCTAGGCTTATTCTATTCTTTCCATTATTCACAGAAGTCTTGCTTATATCTAATTTAATAGTGACTTCATTTATAAAGTAGTCCTCAAATATTCAACTTTACTTTTATACAAAAGACAACTTACATTTTCCCTGAACTTCTGTTTAGTTGGTTTAATGCTTAAATTAAATCTGAAAATTCTGATAACAAATACAATTTCAATGAAATGTTTTCTTCAGTGAACTTCTAAATTGTGAATAAATTGAACTTATAAACAGTATGAATATATCCTAATGGTGGAATCAGGTTGGGTAGAGTAGGACTCAGGTTATTATCCTTGAGGGTTTAGCATGTTATGACTATTGGACAGGGTGTTTTACAAACACAATGGGCATTTGGCTGATTTTTAAACTAATTTAAGTAGAGATCATTTGAGAGATTATGTTTTTCCTAGGGAATTTTGTAAGAGCAGAAGGATGCATGATTACAGTAGAATCAGGACAAATAGATTCTGGGAAATCCTTAAGTGTATTTTCAACCAGCTGTTGTGACCTTTTACATTATAGGGATATTTACACCTGCCAAACCATATGGATACTTAAGATGTTGAAAACAGTCTCATTGATTACATTAAGAAGGTTTTTGGACTGAAACTGAAGGCAAGGGAGAAAAACACTGTGAATCACTGTACAGGTACTGTGGAACAAAAAGGCTAAAACAAATTGTGTCATGTGGAGTTTATGAGTTTGAGAAAATACTCTGAGACTAGCACAGATGGTGGAGAAGGAGAGGCAGGGGCATGGTATAGGTAAGGCTTCAGATTGTCTATACCTGCTGAACCAGACCAACTTTGATTTTATCTGTTTTGTCTTTTGGTCTTCTGCTTAAAACTTCATTGAAAAAATAATTATGGTTTTAGAATGTTTAAAATATCTGGTATAGAAGAATAGAAATGAAAGAAGGTGCCTGGTAACTTCACAAGGTAAAAGTTTGAGGGTAATTTCTCTTGGCTTCAATTGTTAATTCCACATATGGAAGAGAGATCATGACCAAAATGATGTTGAAGATTTCATAAATTAAGTTAAAATTATCTCCTAGATTTTTTTGAAGTATGTAGAGTGGAATTCATGACTGAAATACTGTAATAGGTGTATACTTTTTATGTAAAATTCATCTGATAGGGATTAAGAGTTGCAAGGTATTGTACCTAACATTCTAAATCCATAGGACAAGAGGAAAACATGACAAAAAGCAGATGGATGGTGATGTTGGGGTAATACTACAGATTTCTTTTTTAAATTTTGAATTCTAATTTGTTATATATGACAGTGGAATGCATTATAATTCATATTACACATATAGAGCACAATTCTTCTTATCTCTTGTTGTATACAAAGTTTATTCACACCATTTGTGTCTTCATACATGTACTCAGGGTGATGATGTCTATCTCATTCCACCATCTCTTTTACCCCTATGCCCCCTGCCTTCCCCTGCCACCCCTTTGCCCTATCTAGAGTTTGTCTATTCCTCCCATGCTCCCGCTCCCAACCCCACTATCAATCAGCCTCCTTATATCAGATAAAACATTTGGCATCTGTTTTGTGGGGGGATTGGCTAACTTCACTTAGCATTATCTTCTTCAGCTCCATCTATTTACCTGCAAATGTCATGATTTTATTCTCTTTTAATGCTGAGTAATGTTCCATTGTGTATATATATCAAAGTTTCCTTATCAATTCATCTACTGAAGAGCATTTGTGTTGGTTCCACAACTTAGCTATTGTGAATTGTGCTGCTATAAACATTGATATGACTGTGTGCCTGTAGTGTGCTGTTTTAAGTCCTTTGGGTATAGACCAAGGAGTGGGATAGCTGGGTCAAATGGTGGTTCCATTCTATTTTCCAAGGAATCTCTATACTGCTTTCCATATTGGTTGCACCAATTTGCAGTCCCCGCCAGCAATGTATGAGTGTGCCTTTCCCCCCACATCCTCGCCAACACTTATTGTTGTTTGTGTCCTTAAGAGCTGCCATTCAGACTGGAGTGAGATGAAATATTAGAGTAGTTTTGATTTGCATTTCTGTAATTGCTAGAGATGTTGAACATTTTAGGGATGAAGGCCTCTCTTCATGATGGCATGTCTATTTTGAAATCTCTTCCTTCATACTTTCTAGTCAATAATATGGGTTTAGGCTACGTTTCTTCTTAGAGAAGGGCCTTTTTATTACAATTCCTTCCCTATGCAACTCTTCCTCATATATCAGCCACCTTAGAATGGTCTAACAGGATCAAGATGTGGCCAAGGATAAGTGATAAAATTCTCTGGGCTTGTTTTTCTGTACCACTTGTGGAAGACGAAGTCAGAAGACCAGGTTTGGTAAAATGAGGAGGTGAATCGATTCAAGAGAATGGTACCAAGGAAGAAGATGCATATCCTTTCCCATATTTTAGTAAAGGCAATGCTTAAAGCTAAGCTCTACCAATCAGATTTGGGACCAAAGTTCCAGCTGAATATTATAATAGCCATTTGCCTCTAGTGTCTGTCATGTAGCACAGCAGCAACAGAAATGGAACTGAATCATAGATTCATTGTTTCTCAGCCTACATGCATTTTACGAAAATTACAGAAATACTGGTAAGTATGAAAGAGACTACTATAGCATTTGTGAAAGCAAAGAAAAGGGGAGGAACTGTGCTCAAAAGACTATCAGACTATGATTACAAAAGGTCCAATAAAAATCAAGTGGGTTAGAGCAAATTATATTTCATGCTTTTATAATTATGTCAAAATGAATCCTAATGTTATGTGTAACTAAAAAAACTATTAAAAATATACTCCAAAAAAAAAAATCAAGTATGGATCCATGGCCCAAACCTCAAGAAAGGAAAATAGCTCTAGAAAGATAGAAAGCTCTCAAAATGAAACTGGCCATTCTTGAATGATTCCATTAAGTAAGGAGAAACATAAAAAAATGTGACTGTGTTCGACAGATGTTGTAATAGAAATTGAATATCCTCATGCAAAAGAACAAAGGTGGACTTTTACCTTATACCATATATAAATATTAATTCAAAATGGATCTAAGACTTAAAAGACCTAAGAATACAAAACTCTTAGAAGAAAATATGGGGAAGAGCTTCATGACATTGGATTGGGCAATGATTCTTTGGATGTGACATTAAAAGCCAAGGCAACAAGAATAAAAATAGATAAATTATATAACATCAGAATTAAAACCTGTGCATCGAAGAACACAATTGTCAGAATGAAATGGCAACCTATAGGATAGAAGATATTTGCAAATCACATATCTGATAAAGGTTGGTACAGACTCCTACTGCTCAATACCATCAACAAAATAACCTGAATTAAAAAAAATAGGCAAAAGACTTAAATAAAAATTACTCTAGATATATACAGATGGCTAATAAGCATGTGAAAAGATGTTCAACATCACCAGTCATTAGAGGAATGAATATCAAAAGCACATTGAGAGATCACCTCACATACATTAGGGTAGGCTTCTATAAGAAGAAAAGATAAAACAAAACCAAAAAAATTATAAATGTCGGTGAGAAAATTGAGAAATTTGAATTCTTATGCACTGTTGATGGGAATATAAAATGGTACAGTCACTATGGAAATCAGTATGGCAATGCTTCAAAAATTAAAAATAGAACTACCATATAATCTAGTAATTCCACTTCTTATATCCAAAAGAATTGAAATCAGGGACTTGAAGAGATATTTATACATTGATGTTCATAATGGCATTTTTCATGGTAGCCAAAGATGGAAGCAACGAAATATCCAGAGATAGATGAATAGAAAAACAAAACGACACACACACACACACACACACACACACTCAAATGGAATAATATTTTTGGGGGGCCTTTAAAATGAAGGAAATTCTTTTCATAGTTTTTAAAATTAGTGTATATATATATATATATATATATAAATTCACTGTGGTATATTCATATATGTACATAGGATAGTTGGATCAGTTCCTCCCTTATTTTGTCCTTCCTCCCTCTCCCTCAATCTCCTTCTTCTACTCCACTGTTCTTTTTTCTGTTTTCATGGTATTCCCTTTTCCATTTTCTACATTATTTTGGTTTAGCTTCAACATATGAGAGAAAATATTTTACTCTTGTCTTTCTGGTCTGGCTTATTTCACTTAGCATGATGTCCTCCAGTTCCATCTGTTCATCAGCAAATGCCATAATTCCATTCTTTATGGCTAAGTAAAACTCCTTTGTGTGTGTGTGTGTGTGTGTGTNATTCCATTTAATATATATATCTTATTTTCTTGATCCATTCATCTATTGATGAGTATCTGGGCTGATTCCAATTTTTGGCTATTGTGAGTTGTGCTGCTATAAATATTTATGTGGCTGCATCTCTGTAGTATGCTGATTTTAGATCTTTTGGATATATACCAAGGAGTAGGATAACTGGGTCATATGGTATATTTATCCCGATTTTTTTTAGGAATCTAAAAAAGAAGAAAATTCTGACCCAACATGAATATACCTTGAGGACATTATGCTGAATGAAATAAGCCAGTCACAACAAGACAAATAGCATATGATTCCACTTACATGAGGTATCAAACTCAGAGTTTGTCTATGAGTAGTCGAACTCATAGAAAGCAGAATGATGTTTGCCAGGGGATAGAGGGATGGGGGCACAAAGAGTTGTTTAATGGGTCTGGAGTTTCTGTTTTGCCCAATGAAAAAGTTGTGTGGATCTATTTCACAATAATATAAATATAATTAACATTATTGTATATTTAATAGTAGTTAAGATGATAAATTTTGTTATGTGTATTGTACCACAATTGAAATTTTAAAATATTTAAATGTGGCTATGAAATAAACTTCCTGCTGACCTCAGTTTTAAGAAAGCCTTGCATAAAAGATGAAATTACCTAACCATATTTTATAGTGTCAATAAAGAGTTAAGCAAGGAGCTGGATATATATAGCTCAGAGGTAGAGCACTTTGATTCTCAGCACCACATAAAAACGAATAAATAAAGGTATTGTGTTCATCTACAACTAAAAAAATTATTTTAAAAAAGAGTTAAGGAAGACTGTCAGAAGATGAAAGCTCAGATTGAGCAAAGAGTGTCAAAAGAAGACAGGATGACTAAAGTGCTTTCCTCAAAAAAGCAATAGAAGATTGCAACAGATGAGTTTAATTTCTAAGGCAAATGGTGTAGGATAATAGTTGATCCCTCAACAGCCAATCACTTGATTTTTATTCTACTCCTCTCTTTTTCTCAAAAGAAATGGACTTCACAGATTCAACACCAATTGATAATGGGCTCCTTGTTCTTCAAGTCATTGTAGAAATGAGGACACCCACAGGCATGGGTTGTAATTGCTCTGTGCTTCATCTGTTTGGGCAGATGTTCACTGACACCGCCATTCCACAGCTGCTGATATATGCAAGGGTAACCAGAAGATTAAGCATAACCATCCCCACAACCAAAGCTGGTGCCATTTGCTGCTAATCCTTTGTTCTCTACCTAGCCAACACTGTTGCTAATTTGCTTCTGCTGTGTTGAGATATAGCAGTTCAGACAGAGGCTTAGAGTTTGATAGACCTGAGTTCCAGTCCTGGCTTCACCACCTAATATTTATATGAACTTGAACAATTTCTAAACTGCTCCAAGCCTCAGTTTCCTAATCTATTAACATGTTCAACCTATATCCCAACATTTTTGTGAAAATTAGCAGGAATGTTTTAAAGCCTCTAAGTGTGTTAGTCAGAGTAAGGGTTCAGTATATACAGATTCCCTTGTTGGAAATACCTCTGGATTTTTGATCCTTAAGGTAAAATACTGTGTTTACACAGCTTTAATTTCAGGTCTAATGCCTTGTAGAAAACTGTCTCATGAGTCCTAGCCTGGATGTGCAAAGCTTGAAAGTTGCCTCTTAAGCAGTTTTTGGATCATTCATTTTACTGCTGCCTAAACTCAAAAGTGCCCAAGCTTAGTTAAACTACAGAGCAAAGACTGCCAAATGCAAAAACGTATTTTTATGAAACAAGTATTTGAAGGCTTAATTTAATTTAAAAATTATTGATGGCCCTCTTTATATTTGTCTACATTCTTTGGCATGCCAGAGGGCTGGCTAGTTGTGTACTCCATCTATGGGCTCTACTTTAAGAAAATGTAATAAAGAAAAATCTGAACTTATAAAATATAATCAGTGTACCTTGCTTCAGGGATTTTTACTGAGTGTGTGGGTGAGGACAGGTGTAACATTATCTTTTGGGGCTTTGCAAAACATCTCACATTCCTGCATTCCTCTACTCCCCTTTTACTTTCTCTTTAAATATTCAGGCACTAAGGTATACAGAGCCTCAGGGAGAGGCATCAGTAGACTAAGAATTCAAAAGCCTCACAGATGATTATGAAACATGCCTAATACATTTGCTTTATCGAAGTTTTGGTTTACAGAATTACTTGTCAATGATATCACAGGGAAGGTGTTTATTATAAAATAACTCCATTCATTGGAAAGACACAGCCAAATTTACAGTGACTCAACTCACACCTCAGGAGCACATCTACTGTTTAATGTGAAGAAAGTGTAGAAGCATGATTACCGCTCCAAGCCCTCTGTGCCTTCTCTGTTCAAGTCAGTGCCATTTTCTTACTTATGTCAGAGAAGAGTTAGGTCCTAGAGACCTCTAGAAAAGGGCCCCATGGGTGCAAAGGTAGATCCCTTATCCCACATATTTTCCATTCATAAAGCATCGAGAAGCCACAGGCTTTTCTTGGATGATACCTCATCATGTCAATGGTGAAAATAGACCCAAGGGATGGATGGAGCTCTCTAGAAAGAAAGAAAGGGGGGGGGAGTAAAAGCAAGGATAAAGGGTTACTTTTCAGTAGTTGTCACTAGTTAGCTCATTATCTGGCCACTAGATAAAACAGCAGCAACATTACCTTTATTTCTCAAAAAGCAGCATAATTAATATAGCCTGATTGAATCTTTTTAGGTGCCCTATAGAAAATGTGAGTTTGAACTTTAATCAACATACATTGAAGCTCAATACATACCCACCAAAACTTAAGGTAATAAGGAGTTCATTTTTATAAATGATGTTGAGATAATTTTGTATTACTGTGGAGAAAAATTAATGTACACCTGCATCTCATGTAGTATATCACAATCAATAGCACAAAAATTAAAATGTCAAATATTTTAAAAAATTAATTACAAGATAATAAAAACAGGAGAAAATACTACTCTTATTCAGTCTGTGGAGGACAATAACATTTGATTAAAGGAAAAAAAAATAATTACAGAGGAAAAGACAGGCAGTATGATTATACAAAAATGTAATACAACTATAATGCAACAAAACTGATAAAAATTAAGTGACAAAATAGAAAATTATATTTAATATATATGATGGAAGATGCATTTCTAAGATATATTAAGAGTTTTTATAAGTTTAAGTTCCCTGTGGGCAGTGGTAAAGAATATGAAGAATGATTATGTAAGATGAAACACCATTAGTATATTAATAGTGGAAACAGTGTACATTCCTGCCAACAATCAATGAACTGCAAATTAAAACAATGATGACATGTCACTTTATACCTCTAAACTTAGCAATAATAAAGGAACATTATTAAAACAGTGATGGGACTATTATGAAAACTGAAACATTTATACATTTCTAGTGGCATTATAAATGATCTCAGTCAAATTGATAGGCAATCTGGCAGTTTTTAGCAAGAGTCATAAAAAGTTTCATACCTTTTTACTAAATAATCTCACTCCTGGATACGTGTTTTAAGGATGTAACTCAGAAAATGGAAAGCAATATATGTCATTTATTACCATGAAAAACTGGACCTAACCCAAACAGCCATTAATAGAGAGATGGTTATATACACAATGGAATATTCCTCAGCAATAATAGAGAATAAAATCATGGTATTTTTAGGTAAATGGATGGAGTTGGAGAAGATAATGCTAAGTGAAGTAAGCCAATCCCCAAAAACCAAATGCTGAATGTTTTTTCTGATATAAGGAGGATGACTCATAGTGGGGTAGGGAGGGAGAACATGGGAGGAATAGACGAACTCTAGATAGGGAAGAGGGGTGGGGGGGAAAGGGAGGAGGCATGGGGGTAAAAAAATGGCAGAATGAAATGGATATCATTATCCTACGTATATGTATGAATATATAAATCATGTGAAGATACTTTGTATACAACCAGAGATATGAAAAATTTTGCTCTATATGTGTAATAAGAATTGTAATGCATTCTGCTATCATACATAACAAATTAGAATAAAAATGAAAATTTATGGCATTTCAAAATCAATAGAATTCCTGATATAATCAATGAAAATGATTAGTATGAAGAGTATTGAAATGCATGGAAAAGTATATACAAAATATTAAATAGTTGAAAATAAATCATAGGAACCAATCTTCAGAAGATCTGAAAGGGCTGTAGCTATGAACTGCTAGGACTCTCTCTCTAGGATGGAGCCCCATGTTGAAGAGACATTCCTTGTAGTTGAATGAAATTAAGCACATTAGAAATAATAGAGAGGAGGGAAAGAAAAGGTCAAATCAAGTTGAAGGAAATAGGAACAAGAAATCTCAGAAAGCAAATGGCTATGTTGTTGAACATTGCACAACAGTAACAGAAGATGAGGGCCTGTGAAGTCAGAAAATCTATTTGGATCATTCTAAAAGTTGAAAGTGAATTTACAGTAAAATGAGTTACAAAAATGTATCATGGAAGAATCTCATGAATTTACGATAAAGAAAACAAATTAAAGAGTAAATAATATCCCTACAAACTATTAAGGCATACAAGAAAGACATGCTCAAAAAACAGATACAATTTACATTATTTCATAACAAATTACACTATAGTAAGGAAATAATACAAGATTTGAAAGAATAAATAAGAATTAGATAATTAATATGTCAAAATGAATGCCACAATTATATATAACTGTAATGTACTAATAAAATATTATAATCATTTTTAAAAAGAAGAAAAAAATAATTAGGAAAACTCAGAAATACAGTGATCAGACTCAATAATTGTAAATAACAGGAAAATTCATTTCAGAAATGAGTAAACTAGATGAAATACAAGAGTGAATAGGGAAAACAAATAATGTTTAAGAGAAACAGAAGATTACAAGGAGAAATTTCTAAAAATTAAATAAAATGAAAAAGAGAAGTAACTTGAGAGTAAATGACAAATATGGAAAGTATGCAAAGAACATCCAACATACAGAAAATAGTAATCTCTGAAGAAGGAAAAGCAAAACAAGGGAACAGAACAAATTCACACATAAAATACATGTGTACATGCACATGCAGACACATATATGTAAATATATATAATTAAACTACACATTGGAAAAGCACACTCACAGTGTCTCTGAGAATGCTGTCCACAGAATGAAAAATTCCAGGAAACTATTCTAATAAAATTATTGGAATTTAAAGAAAAAGAAAAACCTTAGGAATCTTGAATAAAGAAAACAAGACTAATAAGGAAAAATAAAGTCAGTATCATCAGAATTTTTAAAAGCAATGCTTTATGTCACAAAAATCATTGAGTAGTAGTCAAGGAAAGAAAATGTGAGCCACGAATTTTATATCCAGCAAAATGTCTTCATATATAAAAAGAACAAATTGCTGATAGTAGCTAGGAACTAATAGACTATTACTTCCATAACCCTTGCTGAGGAAAACAATGCAAAATGAACCATAGACCACCAAAAATTTGTTAGATCTCTGTGTGTGTGTGTGTGTGTATACACACACACACACACACACACACACACATACATATACATAAGACCTGATGGTAAGCATTAAATATGCAGTTACCCCCAGAGTTAATTTGAAAATGAGAGTTAAAAGGGAGAAAATATGGTATAGCTATATGACTTGACATTTTAGGAATAGTATAATCAAAATAGATGGGAGAAGAAAGGGATTCACACACATAAAATTTTTAAAACTATTTTCAATGATCATGTTTTTAGAGGCAGTAATAGTATCATTATGCAAATATTATGCATTTTATATGAAACAATACATGAGCAATTTTAGGATATGCAAAGTTGTATATTCTGAATGGGGCTATCACATCTAAGAAGGCAAAAAATGATTGTTGATAAGCAAAAAATCCCTTTCAACTTGTTATGCTGAAAGCATAGATACATGTACAATACAGAAAATAAGATATAGTGTATGTATGGTGTTAAAATTTCATGGTGGGGGATATTAGGGGAAATGTACTAAAAAAGCAACTTAGGATCTGGGGTTATGGCTCAGTGGTAGAGTGCTTGCCTAGTATGTGTGAGGCACTGGGTTTGATTCTCAGCACCACATAAAAATAAATAAAGATATTATGTCCATCTACAGCTACAGATTTTCAAAAGCAATTCAGTCAGGGAATAATGAATGAAATGTTCAGAAACACTGTTCAAAGTTTATCATCTCTGTGTCATTGAGAAGACCAAGATTCTCAGTGTGATAGAAAGGAAATACAAATAATGGAATATGGAATAGATTAAATTCCATAGTCCTGAACTTAAAATAGAAATATCAGTATGAAAATGAGGTATTTTAGGTTTAAATACATTTTACATTGATTGGTCCACTGAAAAGACCTAGAATAAATGATGAACTTATTAGTAGTGAGCATCCCTACTGGCCAGATTTTTTTTTTTTATCTCATTGTATATAAAAAGAAACCAGGGTTCTTAGAAAAATTGTAGATTCCAGGTCTCAGGCAGAAAGTAAACAAGATGAATCCAAGGCATCCTTAATATCCTTGATAGGAAACTATTAAGTAACTCTAGGATTATGCCAAAATGACTGAAGGGCCAATTTAAAGATATTCTTATTGGCCAAAGTTACAGTTTGAAGTATAATAAATACAGAAATTTCAATGGATTGAAACCCATTAAATAGGATTAAAGACTTCATAATAGTATTATATTTATTTCATAATGGTTTTTAAAAATAATAATTGATGGCCTTCTAAGGGTGACAGGATATGGGCAAATAAAAGGAAAAACTACAATATTTCTTTATCTTTCCTGTATGGTATGAGAGAAATATTTTTTAATAAGATCATCCATTGTCAGGCATCTTTGGGAATGGTAGAGTAAGGAACTCTGAAAAAAATAATGAAAACTGGCAAAAATTGATCAAAATCAGTATTTTAAGACTGAAACTTAACAATAGACTAGCAAAATTTTAAGAATCTTTTATTCAAGAAAATGACTTAATCCCAGTAAGAATAGTGAACTCTGTGGCATTTTCTCATCCTTATTTCCATCCCCCATGTACACCACCACAGCAACCTTGAAAACAAATAGCTCCTCCCAGTAAAATACAGAATCTTGGCAGCCACTAGATGAGGTGGACCAGTGTTGGAGCTCCTTCTTAGCCTCATTTCTAGGTAATTGTGGTTATTTAAGATGTTTGATGGTTTCCTAGAAGACCTCACTTTCAAGGCTGTCTTTATTAGACCTAGCACATAGATAACATGGTACCAAAAAATTTTCCCTGGGGAAAGTTTGTTGAAAATATTTGGATACAATTGTTGAACTTTGTGGTAAACAGCTGGCTAACCAAAAATTGTAGGAGAAAGTTAGGGAATGATGTATCTACAAGGATTTTGAAAAGGCCAAACATATTCATGATAATCCAGAAGGAAATACATATTTGTAGGGCTATGCACATGTTCAGAAAGGATATGAGCAAATCCTATACTCTCACCATTGGCTGGCATTCATTCTGACACAAAGAGGGAGTGAAGGCTAAGGCATAGCTGAAAACTAACTAGGTGAGTGTTGAAAGCATACCCCCAAACACACACACAGCCTCTAGATAAAGACTGAAGACTTATTAATTCCAAGAATTTAAGGAAATCTCTAATTTCTAACTGATTACTAAGCTAACCCAGAAGAAACTTAAATGACTACTTGACCACACAACAAAGAATGTAGCCTTGATGGAATTCATTCAGAAAAGTCACTAAAAAAAGAGCAACAACAACAACAGACATGATGGTGAATGTACTAATTATATCTCAATAAAAATATAATTCCAACCAGTAAATGATAATAAGTTTATAGAATATGGTTATTTTACAATATTGAATAGGAACAAAAAAGTGGAAACCTGGGACTGATCAAGACCTGAATCCACTAGGAAATACAGAGGAACATGTTGAATTGTACCATGAGTACGCAATCAGCAGCATGAGGACTGTAGGAAACTTGGCAGGTGAAACAGCATGAGTTTGTTTGTTTGTTTGTGGTAGTAGGGATAAAACCCATGGATGCTCTATCAATGAGCTACATCCCCAGCCCTTTTAATTTTTTTGAGACAGAGTCTAAGCTGGTCTCAAATTTGCCGTCCTTCCACCTCAGCCTCCTGAGTAGCTGGAATTAAGGGCATGTGCCACCTTGCCCAGTGAGTTCTTCAGCAAATACAATGTGGGGTATAGATAAATACAGGCTCACAAGACTTAATATGTGTTTTAAAAATGAGCAAGATTATGCTATAGTGTCTAACTATTCTCTTTTGGGTGATAAAACTGTATAGAATGCACAGAAATAATAACTATAAAATTCAGAATGCAATTATATTGGAGAAAGAGAGTGGGCTATATTTACAATTTGGCATTTGGAAGTGTTTTTGGGGTAACTGGCAAAATTGTTTTAACCTGGTAGTGGTTACAAAGGTATTAATCATATAATAATTTATTAAGTTCTATATTTATTTTGTGTGGCTGTGCTTTGTTTCAAAATAAGATAATCAATTACCCTAAATAAAGCTAATGTTTGGAAGAGATCAGAACAAAAATATAGATTGTAAGCATATTAATTTAAGTAAAATTAGTAATAATGGTAAAGAAGGGGAATAATTAGCAACTCACCTTCCATCTTATCCTAGTATTCTAATGGAAGAATAGCAAAAGAAATTGCCTCATACCATGTCTATAATGACTACATTCTAACTACTTTAAATGGGACCTAAGTGGGTCACTGTACACAAAGAATATCTATCTTATACCCATGTGTTGTCTAAGGTGAATATTTATTTTAATCAACCTCTACAGTCATTTTTCAAAAACTACAAACAATGAGACCTTTATTTGAGTATGGCATGTTGATTTAGGATTCTTGATGCAGAATTTCAATCATGTCAATACTCAAGGGAGTTCTTGACACCAGTTATTTAAAACATTCCCCCTAATTCTTCCATCTACTTCCAGCCTTAGCAGATGACCTCTCCTATTTTGCTGAGACTGAGTGCCTTTATATTCTCCTCTCCTTGCCTCAGATCATCTCTGTTTCTGCATGTATTATGTCATTCTTCTCTCCAGATTCAGAGGAAGAACAAGACTCTTCCTCCTCACTAACTTAGCCATTCTACCTCTGCCTTACTTTCCAAATACCTATAGAATAGTGCAATTTTGATTTTTAGCCAGAGATATTTATTTTCATCAAAGACTCTTAATGCATCCAGCCTGGGAGACTGGGAAATTCTTTTGGCCATCAATGCCAAAGAAAGATATAAGGAAGATGGCACTGAGGTTGGTTTTAGAAAATAAAGAACTCCATTTGATATGCTCTGCTTAAATGAATGGCAAACCAGGACAAATGAGGTCCATGGCCTATGTTATTAACCTACCACTGTTTTATGTTTTAAGTATTTATTGTTAACCTCATATATGCAAAGAATACACTGGGTGCTATGAAGGAGGCTGAATACTGAGATTAGTGAGACATGATCCTTGCCTTCAAGTGACTACTAATATCTATTTATTTTAATATAAATCTTCTATAAGGTGGTAAATAAAGTTAAGGTTGGGGTGAGGGGTGAGTATTGGGTGAGTGGGAACAATCATAATTTTGAATGTGGAGTAAATATGGAAATAAGCATTTTCAAGGTTTTCAACTGGAAAGTTCTAGGCAGCACTGATGTGTCACCTACTCAAGAATCCTTCAGGACTCTGGTAGAGAAAGGTAGCTCTTTTGTGTATCGTTTAACTCCTTCCCCTCTTGTGTTTTAAAACTACCTTTTTTCATAGTCATTGTGGAAGGTAGATATAAAGACATACAAAACATGGCACATGACTTCAAAACAACTTACATTCTGATTGAGGAGATAAGGCATGTCAGTGGAACTAGAGATGAGTCACAGATTAAGGTATGTTACAGAAGTAAATATTTTTAGAATACACAGGCTTGGTGTGTGTATACACACATATATATATATATATATATATATATATATATATATATATATATATATATCAATGGCTCAATAAACACTGGTGGGATATATGACTGCTGAGTGAGTATAGATCTGTTAGTTGTGATGATTCTATCTTATAAATTTCTGTTTGTCTTCTTCCTACAACCATTGCCCAAATTCCACATGACATTATTTCTCATGTGGACTCTGGAGTCAAACAGGCCTGAAGTGTTAGTCCTGGCTCAGCCACTTGTAGCTGATGTTTTAGTCAGCTTTTTCATTTCTGTGACTATCAAACCCAACAACAACAATTTAGAGGAGGAAAAGTTTATTTGGTTTTAGAGTTTCAGTCCATGGTTGACCAACTCCATAACTTAGGGCCTGAGCTGAAGCAGAATATCATAGTGGAAGGGTATGGTGGAGGAAATCAGCTCAAGATATGGCAAACAGGAAGCGGGGGGAAGAGAGAGAGAGAGAGAGAGAGAGAGAGAGAGAGAGAGAGCGCAAGAGCAAGAGAGAGAACACTCTGCTTACCATGAACAAAATATAAACACCAAAGGCATTTCTCCAGCTGTATCCTACCTGCCTACAGTTTCCATCCAGCTAGTCCATACCAGTGGATTAATCCACCGAGTACATAACAACTCTCATAATCTAATCATTTCACCTTTGAAAATTCTAGCATTGTCTCACATAGGAGTTTTTTTTGGGGGGACACCACTTATCTAAACCATAACAGCTGCCTTACTTGATAAAACATGTTTTTGGTTTCTTTCCTCCTGAAACAAATTTAAGCATTTTTCAAATATGTAAATATGGCCTCAAAGGCACTGTGAATTTGGTAAAATTCTTAATTGGCACCAATACCCTGATAGAAATGTTATTTCTATTTAGTGTCCTCATAATGCAGTTGACAGTGAAAAGACAATAGGTTTTGAAAATTCTCAGCAAAGAAGAATATAAATGCCTCCTAGTCCTTAGTATATTGTTGAGAAGATGTGGCAAACAAAGGGAAGCTGGAAGTTGCTCAGTCACTAAAACGAGGACTTTTGCACTCTGGTAGTAAGAAAATGCTTATATTTTTGGTCCTGGTACAAATGAGCCTCAAATGTAGGTTTGGAGCTTGAGCAAGTATTTTTTAGTCAGAAAGCAGTCATTCTGCAAAGTATCCAAAGAAACAGATGTGTCTTGTTCACATGTGTTTTCCCACACACCTAGCATTGTGCCAGGTACTCTATAGGTAGGTACTCAATCAATTTTGATTGTTTGAATGAAACAGAGGCATGGGTGCACCTCCACATTTTGTACTAAACTGAGGGTAGGGTTCTTGGCTTCAGGTTCTGATCTGTCCCTTTATCTGCAAAAGTCCTTTCTGCTTTCAGGTATTAAGTTAACCCATCAGAAAAATTATTTTCACTGTTCTTGTGTTCTCAAGTTCTACAGCTTGTAGCCATAGTGTGGTTCTTCATAATGAACCTTCAGAAAGTCTCTCTGATTCAAATGAACTCATATTTGACAAAAAGAGTGCAGAGAAACATACTTCTTTAGACTGATAGTACATAAATGTGGCATCATGTTTATGCCTTAAAAAAATCCTTATCTGTGACCAGGTTGTAGAATCTTGTGTTCCCTTATTTGAACAATGGCTATCTCCTTATTAGAATATAGACATGCCCTTCTAACAATCCTTTTTATGACACAAAGCCCAACCATCAGCCAGGCAGTTATTTATTCACGAGGCCATGCCATCAATACATTCCAGCGATGAAGTGTTTTGTCATTGGCATAAAGTTTGTTTGAAGTGGCAATTAGAAAAATGGCTCCTAAATTTTTCAACCATTCAATGTCAGCCTCAGGAGACTACTAACTCATTTTGAGAGTGCTCTTGCTGCTTTTAATCAAGAACCAAGCTACACAGATTTTTTTTTTAGTTACTATATTCAGTATTGAAAGAACAATGCCAACATTGGCACTTTAAAATGACCTTCGGCTTCAAAAAGCATCATGGGAGTTTTGCCCTAAAGGCCCAGAGCACGTATCCCCAAAACAATTTATTATGATGGGCTTGTGTATCTTGAAGTCTTATCTAATTGGTGTTCTAACCTGTTGTTGCTGCTTCTTTTTCCTTATCTCTAAGGATTCTCAGCAAGAGAGCAGAGAGTATCCATTAATCACTCCTGGTGCCTCCCCACACACACTTGTATTCACCTACTCACCTCTCTCATCCCATCCCACCCAATTTCTACACATGCTCAAGGCCTTGAAATAGAATTGTTTTAAAATAGGAATAGATTAGAAATATTATCTGAACCAACTCTCTCATTTCATAAATGGATATGTTAAGGCTCAAAGAGACATTGTATATAGCAGAACCAGGACTAAAACCAAGTTCTGGTATTGTTGCCACTATGACTCTATTTCCCCACCAGGAGCTCAAGATTTAAAAGCTGTGCAAGAGCTCCTCAGTTCATGGGAGTGTATACATCTTTCACCCTCTTTTTATATGAAACATTATGCTAAGCCCCATAGTTTTTTCACAGGGGAATGAAATGCAATTGTGACCCAGTGGGGGGTAAATGGAAATATATATGAATATATTTAGTATAGTCAGATTTCCAAGTGCTTTATAGAGGCACCATATTATTTGGAGATTAAAGTCTGAATAGATTTGTTTGGATTAAATTATTGGTTTGGTTGCCTATTTGGGTTTCATGGACAGGTTTCTCTATGATGTTTTGAAAATCCAAACATTATTTTGAAGTATTGGCATTGTCATGGTTTTTTTCTGCATTTCTCTAGAGAAACCTCAGAAATATTTCTGATTTAAACAAATACTATATTTTTGCCTCTGAAAACATGAGCAAATATAAAAGAATTAAAAATATGGAGTTTGGAGGTCTGGGGTTGTAGCACAGTGGTAGAGTGCTTGTCTTGCACATATGAGGAACAGAGTTTGGTTCTCAGCATCACATAAAAATAAATACATAAAATAAAGGTATTAAAATATGTAGTTTGGGTGAGGGCATGAGGAAATGGAAATGTGAATACATTATGTCTGGCAATTATGTTGGTATATCTCTCCTGGGAGAAAATGTAATAATATGAATTGATAGCTTGAAAATGTGTATATCTTCTAACCCCAGATATTTGACATCTAGAAATATTTCCTAAAGGAATGTGTGTGCATGTGTGTGTATGACATGTTTGCATATAAAGAGAGTATATAAATTATAAACCTGAGAAGATTTTATATTGATAAGTGAGCAAAAGCAAAGCATAAGATAATATGTTAATATCTCATTTATTTTATGCCATACAAAACCAAATGTAGCCCTGACTTTCTAAATGTCCACTTTGAAGTTAGTAACATTTATCATATTAACATACATGCCCATAAATTCAAGTCTAAAACCAGAGAAATGATACAAGTTTCATTGAAAACTTCCTTAGAGAATAGAGTAGGGATGGAGTTATTTCATATACTAAACAGCAAAATCTTCTAAGTCACTCATCCTTCAAACATATTTCTCTCCTTTTTTTATTTTACCAGTTTGATGGCCTTCTGCAGCTGTTCTTCTCACCTCCCTTTATCTCAAACCCATTCAGTGTTTCACCCCCTTTCTGTGGTTAATATCTTTTTCTCCCCTTCTTTCTTCTTTACCATTACTACCACCACCATGCAGCCTTCTGTGTTTCTTTAGTCTAGCATATCCAGAGAAATTTTCCTTCGTGATTGAAATGTTCTATAAACTGCTCTATCCAATATGGCAGCCACCAGTCACATGTCGCTATCGATCACTTTAAGTAACTGAGAAAAAATATTTTTGACTTTAATTATTAATTTTGGCTATTAAATACTTGAACTATGGCTAGTACAACTGAGGAGACATATTTTAAAAATTTCTATTTAATTGTAGGGAATCTAATTTAAATTATCCACGTGTGGCTAGTAGACCATCCTTAGGTGGAATAAGCTAGGTGTCCTTTGGATCTTCAACTTTGCCTTGTTGAGTACAGAAGATGTGGAACATGACATGCTGATTTTTCCTCAGAATCTACCTTGCTTAGAAAACACTGAAAATTATGATAGAATTGTATATAACTAATACTTTCATTTATTCTCATAGGTATATGCAGAAAAACAAAGACATAGACAAAAATATTCAATATGGTTAATTTATGGTAGTACGATTATGGATTATTTCTTTCTATTTAATTTTTCTGTTTTCCAAGTGGTACAGAGTGGATATTTATTACTCTCATACTTAGAAAAAAATTATAACACATATGATTAAAATTCCTTTCATGTAGGATTTTTTTAAAAAGTAAAACAAGGAAAGCATTTCTTTTAAGGGTTCTGTAAGCAACTTCCAGAACAGTCTCTCACTTGGCAAATGGGGAAAAGCCCAATGACGGCCCCCCCTGGAGCATGGCCCAGGAATGGCATGTGTATATGTTCTCCCAGCTGCTTCCTCACATCAAATAGCTAACAAACCAAGCTCCAAAGCCAAGCTAATTCCCGCTGTCATCATTGATGAAGAGCGTACACAGATGGAGAAGTAAATAAAAGGGAGAGGTGGTGAGTTTTCTATATTTGACCCAGTTACTATTTTTGCCAAATAAGGAGAGAAAAGCTTAAGATTTCAAGCATGAGGAAATAGATCCTGATATTGTGAGCAAAATCTTGCTGCTCTTTTTTAGCCCTTTCTGGATTGCATTTTCTTGGAGTCAAGACAGAATCTGGCACAATTCATATAGACTCCAAGTTGTGTCCTTACAGTTCAACCCAGAAAAGAGGGGCTATTTGAAATAGGCAGAGAGGAACCATATAGTGGGTATGAAAAGTATCCACTGATTTGGGGATCTACAGGGTAAGAATGGGGCCAAAACTTTACTACATTTTGTCATTTCTCATATTTCAAATTTGAACTGCAAATCAACTTAGGGAAAAGTTGTAAATAATTTATTGTTCCTACTGATAAACAACAGTAGGAACAATAAATCATTTTATGCATTTTTATTTATGGCTTAGCTATAAGCAGATAAACACAATGGTCATGTCTCCTCTCAGTAACCCCACCATAATACTATGCCAGAATATTTTTGTTTTGTCACTCATTTGCCATCTTCCTGATCATAACTATAAGGGTTCATGCTTTGATGCCTTCAATGATTTCTCATGTTTATTTCATAAAGGGCCCTACATAGCCAAAATGCTTTATGGGACTCCTAAAAATGAAGCTAGAATAGAAGGTCTTCAGGTATGGTAAATGAGGGGTTACTTAGGAGCAGATGGCAAGTGGAATCCTTCCAAGGCCTTCCTGCCATCAAATAAGCAGAAATTTCCCATTGTTCTTGCTTTCTGAGTGAGTCTCCAGAGACTAATGCCTATTTCAGCAAGACAGAAGGAAGGTAAGCTGCTGTATTCTGAGCCTAGTTGTGTAGCAACAGAAGGTAGACCATGTTTTGACTTTCAAATTGTATTTATTTTCATTAATTATTTTAGTTAGTTCAAGTCTAGAATATTTAAAAACCACTCCTTCCCTAAATAGCTTTTGTTCCCCCAAATTGGAAAACTGAAACTAAAATTCTTTTGAGTTGCAAATCATTACATTAATGCTTATAAGACATCCTTTTGATTAAACAACCAGAGATCAAGTGAGCAGAAATACATCTTCTGGAGTCCTGAGATATGCTTCTACTCAGGTTGATCATGTTGGTCTTGAACACTGCCTTTGTTAGTCAGCTTGACATTATTATAGCAAATACCTGAGATGACAAACGTACAAAGAGATAAGTGTTATTTTGGCTCACGGTTTTGGAAGTTCCAGTCCATGACTGATTGGCCCCATCTCTTTTAGCTTATGGAGAGGCAGCACATCATGGTAGGAGTATGTGGCAGAGCAAAACTGTTTATCTCATGACCAAGGA
>NW_026000272.1:11152841-11168178 GCF_001458135.2 Marmota marmota marmota
TGAAGAGAATGCAGAAGAAGCCAGGGTCCCACAGTCTTCATTATGGCACACCCTCAATGACTTAAAAACCTCCCACTAAACCCTACATTTGTTTTCATACTGAAAATTGGGTTCAGTGGCACTTTAGCACTGAGCTACATCCCTGAGCCATTTTTATTTTTATAATTTTGAGACAGGGTCTTGCTAAGCTTCTTATATCTTCACTAAGTTGCTGAGGCTTAGCAACTTCAAGCATACTTCCTTTTGTCCTGGTTCAATGCTGGCCTTGAACTTATGATCTTCCTGCCTCAGTCTCCCAAGTTGCTGGGATTACAGATATGCACAACTGTGCCCATCAAGGCCCCATTTCTTTAAGCTTTCACTACCTCCCTGGGGACCAAGACTCTAATACATGGGCCTATGGGGTGCATTCAAAATCCAAACTATAGCATTCTGCCTCTGGTCCCCAAATATTCACATCCATGTCTCAATGCAAAGTGCTGTCAGTCCATCCCTGAGAGTATCCAAAGTGAACTGTTCCAGCATTGCTCAAAACTCCAATATCTCTTCCAAGATTCAAGGTAAAACTCAGTTGTGAACTTCTATAAAAATAAGTATAAAAGTTATATACTTTCAAGATATAATGATTGGACAGGCACAGGGTAAATATTCTTATTTCAAAAAAGAAGAAATAGGGAAGTAATAATGAATTTATCCAAAGCAAGACTGAAACCCAGCAGAACAAACATTAAATCTTAAATCTCTATGTCTGGAATTTGGGGCATACTGTGGTGGGATGTGGATTCACAAGGTCCTCAACAGCCCTATCCTTGTAGCCTTGCTATTTATAATCTACTTGGTCACTCACTCCCTTGGGCTGGTACTGTTCATCGCCTATAGCTTCCCTCAGGAGGAATTGCTAATTTTAGGCACTTGTGTCTCCTTGGTATCTCTAGTGAAACTTTAGCTTCACTCCCATGCATTGTCCTGTTGAAGGATGCTTGCAGGGACAGTGATCATACAACATGCTACTCAAGCTTTCAGATTTTCTTTTGAAATCTTGGTAGAATCCTCCAAGATGCCATACCTCTTGGATTCTGCATGTCTTCAAAGCCAGCATCACATGGATGATGCTAAGGTATGCTGCCATCTTGAGCTGTAAATGGGCTTACTTAAACCATGGCTTTGGTGACCTTTGAATGTCTTATCAGCTCAACAGGGAACATGAATCCCTAGGCAGTTTTGGGTGCTCAGGACACCCTGGGGTTTTCTTCTGAGACATTCCTGCCCTGAAAAGCCTTTGAATCAAATTTGAATTTCTCCATATCTGAGCTTGTGATGGATGGGGTGGGCTTTCAGATTCCCAAGATATCCTCAAGGCGCCCTTCCTATTGTCCTGGTACAAAGTGACTTTGCCTTCTTTTTATTGAGGCTAACAACTATAACTTATTTTGTTACATTTTTATACATGTTCCTTTTCTGGCCAAACTGCAAGTTTTTATTTTCTGCTCCTCTTTTGTTCTTGTTTCTCATAGAAAATTTGGCTAAAAGTAGCCAATGCCCATGCCCCTCCCTTAATGCTTTGCTGCCTTGAAATTTTCTCTGCTAAGCAATACTAGTCCATCCTCTTTAAGCATAATCTCCCACAAAGTCTCAGGGCATGGACAAAATTTGGGCAAATTCTTTGCTATAGTGTAACAAGGCTGGTTTCTAGACTAATTACCAGTAGAATCCTCATATCCATCTAAAATTCATTGGCTTAGCCTTTATTGTCCACATATTTATCAACATTCTGGTTTACTGAAATCTTCTCAGAATCACCCATTAACCTCTATGTATAGTATTCATAATCAGTATGGTCATATTGGGAAGGCAAAGTGAGATCCAGCATCTCAGTCCTGTCTTGATTCTCCAAACTTTTCCTCATTCCTCTCATAAACCAACTCCAAAGGCTCTTCCACATTGTCAGATATATAAGAATGGCAAAGACTCTACTTTTTAGTGCCAATTTTCTATGTTAGTCAATTTTCTGTTACTATAGCACATATCTGAGATAACTTGAAAAGAGAAAAGTGTTATTTTGGTTAAATTTTAGAGGTTCCAGTCCATGATCAGGTGGATCCATTGCTTTTATTCTTCTGGTGGGAGTTCTGGATGGCAAAGATGAGGAACACATGATGGACCAAAATTATTTGCCTTATGGTCAGGAAGCAAAAGAGAATTAGTAAGAGACTGGGGTCTCAGAATTCTCTTTGGTGCATGCCATCAGTAACCTATAAAACCCCAGTAGGCTCCATCTCTTAGAGTTTCACCATTACCCATAATTCCTCCATGGGGACCAAGCCTCGAACACATGGGCCTTTGGGGGACATTTAAGATTCACAGTATTACACTGCCCTTGAAGTATTTTCTAAAACTTTCCTTCTTGTAGATTTCAAGCGACTCTAAAGAGGTGAATTCTCCTTGTTTATTACATACAACACGACTATCAATGAGTTCTTGACATCATCCATTTTCAAAAATACTGTCTTACCTTTAATGTATAAGTGTTTTAAGGACATTATTTATAGTAGACCTAACTTGGGCTAATCAGTTCTCGGTTGTATAGGGCCCAGCACCAATGAGGCCAGGGTCATAGACTCAATCCCAAATGAACTGTTTAGCTTTAAACAGAAGATGGAAGCTCTGTTTTTCCACAACTCCAGATTGTAGCTCCCACACTTTTTGCTATGTTGTAAAATGTATTGTTCTCATAAAGTGGACTGTATCTTGGTGTTCAGCCTGTCTGAGGGGCTATAAATATTTTTTTCCAGCAGGAAAATAGGAGCATGATTATTCAGAATTCTAGGCCATAGTAGAAGAGAAAGAATAGGAAAATGGTAGAGCTGGGTTCCAGAAGGGAGCCACAGAGCAGTTTGAGTGTTTGGAGGGGCAGACCCAGGGCCGCAAGTAGGAGACAGCTCAACCAGGCAGATTGAGTATGATATCCAGCAAGCAGTAGGTTAGGGAATTGTAGGAATGAAGATCTTAGATGAGGGAACCAACACTGTGTAAGGAAAGTCTAGGAAAACTTACTGAACCTGTTACCAGAGTCCTGGGCCAGTGCCCTGACTCTAGGGCTCCCAACAAAGCAGGTCCAGCCTTGCCCCCAAAACCAAACCAAAAGGGTAATGATGAAAGGCAAGAAAGGAACTTTAATCAATATGATCATATGGGGAAGGCAAAGTGAGATCCAGCATCTCAGGCCTGTCTTCAGTATGCTGACAGGAGTAGTAGGTTTAAATAGAGAAAGAGGGGGCTGGGGTTGTGGCTCAGTGGTAGAGGGCTTGCCTAGCACAAGTGAGGAACTGGGTTTGATTCTCAGCACCACATGAAAATAAATAAGTAGAATAAAAGTATTGTGTCCATCTATAACCTAAAGATAGATAAATAGAGAAAGAATTGGGGCTGGGGCAAGAGGTATGCATACTGAAGCAGTCTTAGTCATACTGTGTCTAGTTGATCATTCCTCAGTTCTGGCTCTATGAGGTGGCTCCACAGAGGTCCTTATTACTTGAGGGGGCACTTTCCACTTGCTGCTCAGGATATTTCTTTATCAGAAAAGGGTGTTGCATATCTTGCCTTAGGCCTAAAGGGGTCAAGAATGGTTAGGTAAATTTAGGATTAATGAACCTTGTATTACTAGTTTTTAGATGAACACTCCTTAAATAATTAACATGTCCATATGTAGAGCTGAGCAGGGATCTGTTCCAACATTTAAGGCAATAAAGGATGTTAGGTAGGCAGCCTTCCCTTCCCCCTCCCTCTTCCATGGTGGCTGTGATTGGGGACTTTCCACCTGGCCGAGGAGACCTGAAATAGACAATCAGAAGCTGACATGGTAAGGAGTGGGGGGCAATGACCATGGGTTCCCTCCGGCTGAAGCAATGGCCCTGTCAGCTAGCGACAGATGCCCCTAAACTCAGCCAACCTGCTGTTGGCAGCAACAATTTAGATGGCCTAGGCCCTCCTACCTCCAACTTTCCTTATAAACATTGTTCTTGCCTTTCCCGCCACAGACTTCTCTGGCCCTCACCCTTTTGAGGACTGGTGAACCTCGCCCAGGAGCATCCCCCAATAAATCTTCTTTTGGTGCCGTATTCTTGTTCCATGGTTCCTGATCTCATGCACCTTTACTGCTTTACAAAGAAGACAGATAAAAAAATGAAACCAGAGGTATTAAGCTTTATCCTGCTTTTAGTTACTCATTGGGCATCTCAGTCTTGGCAAAGGCAGCCTAAATCCCTGTTAAATGCCTTTGAACATTTCTTATCATGGTTTAGGACTCTGTTGGTGTCATCTTCTTTATGAGATTCCAGAACACTACTCTCCCCATATCCAGGCAGAGTTTGGAATGCTTTAGTTCGACCTCCATAGGATCTTATTATTGCCTCTATATTATCAATCACCACATTGTGTTTTAACCTTTTATTTGTGTTTCGAATTCTTCCAGTCTACTGCAAGCTTCTTTAGTTTTATATCTCTGGCACCTAGCAATCATGGGCTTCATTCATGTCTGTTGGTTAAATGAATTAATGATTTAGTGAATGGAAGAATGGAGAAACAAGGAGGAAAATGCTAGAGATGTTTGTGTAGGCTGATAAAGGACCAATAAGTCTTTGATAGCAAGAACATGCTGTGTCTGGTTCTGTAGTTGCCTGGAGGGAAGTTGAAAGAGATTGAAAGGTTGAAAAAGGAAGTTGGGATCAGAGGGTGAAGGGCTTTGTGTCACCTCTAGAGGAGTTGAAACTTCTTCTCTAATTTGCTGATTCTTAAACTTTAGAGTGTTTACTAATTGCCTGGAGGGCTTGATGAAGCACAGATTAGGGGTCTGAGGATGTAGCTCAGGGGTAGAACATTTGCCTAGCATATGTGAGGCCCTGAGTTTGATCCCTAGTACCACCACCACCACCACACACACACACACACACACACACACACAGGTTACTGAGCCACATTCATGAAATTATTTTTCTGGGGTTGTTCTTGCAAATTTGCATGTCTAACAGGTTATAAGTTCCAAGGTGATACTGATCTGCTGGCATGGGATTACCATTTGAGAACTGCTACTCTAAACCATGGGCTTCAGGGTATAAAGAAATGAATCAAGGGTAGTTCAGACATGAAAAAAATGTGGTCTAAAGTGGGAGCCTGACATAGAAATCTTTTCTTTCATTTATTAGTTCACTCAATAAGCATTTAATAAGCACCAACTATGTACTTGACATTATGTTGATGCTGGAGACACTAAAGTAATCAACGAATTGAAAGAGAGTGTTCATGGTGAGTTCAAATGTAAATTTGACTTATGTCTAAGTCACCAAAGGGGCAGACTTTGGTTTTCTAAAATGCCATCTCCTTTAGCTCAGGCTTATTTCCAGATTCTGAGGCTACTGGTTGGGATCACAAGGCATTTAGCTATTGGGACAAATGACAAGGTGTCCTTCTACACCCTTAGGAAGGAAGTAACAAAACTATTCTGGCACCATAGTAGAAGAAGAGAATAACTGCATTACTTTTTACATGAATTCGGCTGTCCCAATTTTGTCCAGTTGCAATTGGTATTGATTTATCCTTGGGGTGGCTTCCATGTATGAGAGCTGTGGTATTGCTTTAAAGCAGGTCTCATTCTGACTGTACATTAGACTAATTGAGGAGCCTTTTTATAAGATCCTAGTGTTCAAGTTCTTTATTAGACAAATTAATTCAGAATTTCTAGTATAGAGCCTATCCTAGGTATTTTATAAATGTTCCCTAGGTGATTCTAACCAGAATCCTACAGAATTCTCGTGTACAGAATAATTTAATCCCCAAAAGCCGAGCTTAAGCACTTGTGATGAACAGAGATTCTCAGAGGCTATTACTGTTCAAAATGGATCCCAAAGGGCTGCCGCAGTCCGGCTGCAGCAGAATAATCAGGGGGGGGACGAACAACTTGTGTACGTTGATACAGCAGGAGTGGGAGCCGTTTATTGCAGGACAGGAGCAGTATTTATACATTCCACACAGCTTATCTAATTAGCATAAACTAGATACATCAGTCAACCAATCAGGAATCTCTACACCTAATGGCTCGGTTTTGTTACTTCTCAAACCACTCCCTCTGACATTTTGCCAGGCACCATCCAGACTTGTTTACGAACTTTAACATTCCCCTGGCAAAATGCCAGGTGTTATTTTGACTTGTTTACAGACTCTAACAAAGGGCAGGATGGCAGAAATTACAGGTGGCTTCTTGAACTCAGTAAGTCACTGGAATGTCATGTCTTTTGATTCACTATCAGTTTTGTATGGGTATTAATAATTTTGAAAAGTTTCAGAAACATTGCTCCATCATTAGGAAATAACTACCATGGTTGTATTTGTTTATCACCGTTCCTTTCTCCATTTCATCTCCAAAAGTAGTGTCATGGTTAAGAGCCCAGAGTTAGAGTAAAACAGAGTTGGTTTCAATTCCTGGCTTTATCACCATCATATATCCTAGCTGTGTGACATTCTGTAAGCCTCACTTTCATCATCTATGAAACAGTGATGCTAGTACCTACTTACAGGATTCCTAAGGTTGGAGTTAATTCATTAAATAAAGTATACTATGATTCTTGAAACATAATAGGTGATGGATGAGTATCTGGAGGTTGCTTGTCAAATATCTTCATTGTCTCTGGGCAGTGGAATTAGGATGGTGTTTTACTTTATACTCTTATGTATTATTTTAAATTTGTAGATGGCATAGTTACCTTTGCATTTTTTAAGTGCCAAAGTGTGGGGATGGGGGCAAAAGAAGCCAATTGTCATGCCATGGCTCCAGAGAGTGGGGAACAAGCTCTGAGATCATCCAGGCGGTGCCTCCCACAAATGCAAGAAACTCTGCTACCTTTGTGCTACGAAAGCTTATTCAGTTTCCACTTCACATTCTCCAGGGCAGGATTTCATGTCTGGACCATTTCATTTTTCATTTAATTCAAAATACTAGGAAGTTCACTTTCTATATCGAACCCAAATCTGTCTGCTTGTGATGCCCTCCCATTGTACCTACCTAGTTTTGCCTCATGGAGCCCAGAACAAGCTTAATAAATTCTACTATATCTGATACCTTATGACAAGCCTTGATATATTTAGAAAGAGCTCTCCTGTCATTTTGAAATTAGCTCTTTTCCAAGATTTCCCAAATGTGTCAACTGTTCCTCAGAGGCTGTAGAAGTAGATATTGAAATGGACTACAAGGTGCGAGATGTTTATTATGAATCAGTGCTTGTAAAAGGAATGGGGGAAAAAGGCAATATTAGGGAAAGGAAGAAGTTGAAGTATAATTCAGCTCAACAAAAAATCTCATCTCATCGAGGCAGGGAGCTCTAGAAGGATTATTGCCTGTGAAAGTTGGCCATTGGCAAGCTGAAATGGCCAGCCCAACCTCCCTCAGTTCCAAGAGGTGGGAAGGGTGCCATTTTGTTTGAGACAGTTGTCTTCAGCTGAGCCTGTCTGCTGACTGCCTGCAACTGGCAACAAGAACTTTCTTGGAGAGGGATCCCTGTTAGTGCATTTCCATGTTTATCTGTCTATCCATTGTGCCATGTGGATTCACTTAACACAATTTCAAACCCCAGGTCTTCCAGGAATCAATGGAGTCAGTAGATCTCTCTTTCTGAGAGGAAGTTTAGAAAAAGCAGATGAGAGAGGTTAATTGGACAGATCATAGCCCTGTTACTTCAGTTGACTTCAGGATTACAATTGATATCAATCTCCCTCTTTCCTCTATCCAGAGTCTCCCCACCCTCAACTACTACCTCTGTGACCCTTATCCTTGAGGGATTTGACATCTTGCCCTTTCATTTATAGTCACAAATGGGCAAAGGAGTACCAAGAGCTATCCCAGTAGATCACCTGGATTCCATACCTTTGTTTGACAGCAACCCTATTTCTGATGACTAGAATCAATTGCTTTTGTCAAGACAATGATTTTTCCTGCTTTTTACTGGAAGTAAGAAGTTCAGACTGCCCAAATGACAGCTGTATATAATTCATTGAGATTATTACTCTGTTTCATGGATTAGGTTTTCCTAATTAGGTGATTGATCATGAGGGTTTTGCCCTCATAAATGGATTAGTCCATTTATGGATTCACCGGGTTTGAGAGAAGGGGCTTTGTTTTAAAAGTGAGTTTTTTCTTTGTTTCCTAGCCACCATTGATGTTCTACCTCACTGCAAGCCCAGAAGCAATGGAGCCAAGTGACCATGGATTGAAACTTCTGAAACTGTGAGAAAATAAATGTTTCTTCCTTTAAGTTGATTTTTCTCAGGTATTTTGTCACAACAATGAAAAGCTGACTAAGATATATTTATCCCAGGCCTCTGTCCCTGGCTTATAGATAGGTGTCTTTTCCATATGTCTCTATATCATCTGCCTTCTGTACATGTCTGTGTATACATTTCCTCTTTTTATAGGATACCAGACATATTGGATTAGGGGATCACCTAAAGAACTAATTTTAACTTAATTTTATAAAGATCTTATATCCAAATATTGCACATTTTGAAGTAGTGGAGATTAACACTTCAGGGTATAAATTGTGGAAAAGAGACAGCTCAGCCCCTAACAACTGGGTCATGAGCTTTTCTACTCTTTGTTTTCCAGAACTTTCTATTATTTCTATTGGGGTCATAACACCAATGGAAGCCTCAGATTTAATTCAGTGTATGGCATCCTGAAGGATGTTTACTCATCCTTAATAAATGTTGCTTCTGAGTTGGTGTTTTAGCTGTGCCTTCAGGAGGCCATTCCAGTATTCTCTCAGGTCAGCAGGTTCTGGGTGTTTTACAACCAGTGGGGCCCATGGTATGGATGGTTCCACTCTCACATATAATGGCTGTAAAATGGGTCCATTGGTCTGATGTGATATTATGTAGGATCACTTTGTGATGTATCAAATACTCCAAAAGCCTTCAGATAACAGTGCTAAGCCCTGTAGACAAAGAAAAGTGAATTCATACTATTCCTGTGAGAATAAACCACTGACCTTTCCAGATAAGGATGGCTCAGTGGGACTGCCAAGTACTCAATAGGACTCTAAGGAATGGTGCCATAGTGGGCACTCTGTTATTTTGTGTTGCTAACAAGTTGAATGTTCAGAGGCAACAATAATTAAGTTTTAACTAGCCTTTTTAAGTGGTAGTCTTTGCTATTGGACCTCCAGTTAACCTTCATTTCTGCCATCATGACCACTCTATTCATGTGCTCATTATGCCAGTTTGGAGATGCCTGATGTCATCTGAAGGCTAACTAAAGCCAACTGACTGAGTCATTTTGCCAACCTGATTGTTAAGTGCCTCTTCCATGGTAAAGCTTTATAGTGGGTGTCAGTAGGCGATACAAACATTTTCATACTTTGTACTTATTCTCATACCCAGCCACAGGCTTCTGTCTCCTGAATTCCTCGTCTCCTATAATCTGGTCTTCTCTTCCTAGGACCCCAACTCAGGTGGCCTATCTATTACTTTTTCTATGGAAAGTAGGTGACCAGGTTACTGTCCAAAATTCTGTTCATTGAGAAGATTTTTCAAGGCCATCATTGTGTGAGGCTATATTGCTACCACCCACATATACCCACATATGGATGTCTTTATATTCATAAACCAAGTTCAGTTTTCTTCTGTATCAGAGGGTGATATTGTCATAAATGTCACCTAATAGAGGGTCCTGGGTCAATAGTGGTGGTCATGGGGATCTGGGCTACCAACCCTACTCATACTTAATCTCAAACATGTTATGAAAAGTTGTTGGTAAACCCATTTAATCTAGTGACTTGATGCATCTTACAGAACCCAGCCCATAGGGGAAACTTTTGCCTCTTGGCCTCTTGATGGATAATGTTCTAACATTCTTTTTCTACCAGCACCCAGTAGCATATACCATGAGTTTTTTTGTTTATATTTCTTTACTGCTGGTCTCATTGCTTAGTTCCAGAATTCAAGTGACTTGTTTTGTGACTTTTCCACTGGAGCTTGCCAAAGCCTGTACATGGTATTGTTTCTTACCATTGATGCCTTCAACAAACACCATAGGGTCTACTACTACATGACTTAAGAGGTAAGATTGCTTGTACTAATAATGAGAACCTGACACAAAATCCTTTCCTTTTGTGAGTTCCCCTCAAAGCTGGAAGTTTTTCCATATCACCTAGTATATAAGCTGGAGATCTGTTCTTAGGTGTGGAATATGGTTCCCTAGAAACTGAAGTAGCCCATCAGTGTTTTTGTTTTTTATTCATGGTTGGAGATTTACAATAATCTATATTTTACTTTGGAGGGACTATCCTAACATATTGTTGACCACTGGAACCCTAAATGTTTGGTAATCTGGATGGGGAAGCAAGAGCTACCAAGTGTGCAAGTCCTAAATCTTTCTAGAAGTCATCTTCTATCCCTGGAGAATATGTGTCTTACCAAGCCTCTGACACACTTGGTAGCTCTTGCTTCCCCATCCAGATTACCATAATGTCATTGATATGATAGATCATTGTGATGTTTTGCATGATATTCAAATGGTCCAGACTTCATTGTACTATATCATGACCAATGGCAGGAGAGTTAACTAGCCCTGCCTGAGTACCGTAAATATGTATTGTTATCATTTCTTTGTGAATTCAGACTCATTCTGATGTTTTTTTAATCAATGGCTACAAACCATGTATCAAGGCCATATAAATCTGATTCATAAATGAGTCACATCTGGTGAAGTGATTATGATTAGGAATTATTACTTGATTAAACTTGGTATAGTCTATAGTCATTCTTAAGAAACAATTAGGTTTCTGCAAGGCCAGACTGGTAGAATCAATGGAGATATGATGGGGACCACCATACCATTTTTAAAGGAAAACTAATTTCTGTCCTCTGTTTCTCCTTCCCATTATGCATTATTGTTTTTTATTTACTATTTTGATAAAGAAGCAGATTCAGATGTCTCCATTTGCTTTTCTCATGTGATAGCTCTTGCTCCATAGTCTAAGGACCCAGGGTGGCTATTCCTTTAGCTGTTAAATATATCAATCTTAATTAAACCTTCGAACAAGTTGAGGATAATTATCAAGTATGTCCACAGATAGAGTGGATCACTGTAAGCTAGACCTTGGCCAGGATTCCATGTATTGCCTAGCCTTTTTATTCTTTCATTCCTAACCATGGACATGATAATAATACTTCAGATCTCTGGACAACAATGTGAATTCAGTCTCATGGCCCAGGAGTTCTTGAAATGTCTGGATGTTCCTTCACCCTTAGTGTACCTCTATAACTTTGCATCTCTTTGCTATAAGATCAAGGTAAATCATTATTTTGTGTATTTGCTGTGATTTTGCAAGGACCTTCCTCTAGTGGACTCAGCCACTTAAGTCAATGGGTCTAGATCAAAACATTCTTTTAGATTTAGAAATTGGGCCAGGAATTATACATTTTTATTGACATGACTTCCCATAGTGTCCCGGTCATACATCTTTAATTTCTTCTGCTGATACAAAGATGAGTAGTACCCTTTCCCCCTTCCCATGTATTTTGCTTGTAAAGATTTATGTAATATTAACTACCTTCATAACACTCTTACAGATCAGATTTCATTCGCTGCCACTCTAACCTTGCCAGTCATTATGACAATTGTGACTCTGTGGCTTCTGGCATTTAAACTCCATTACTTAGCCTCTACAGATTTTGGCATCTTCTCATACACATTAATATCAGTAAGCTAAGTTTTGTGACTGCCTCTCCTACACCAATCAGCCCCTGTCTGCATAATGGATACACCACTGAAGATATATGATGTTGGTACCCCAGTCATCAGAGCATTTATTCCCTATGGCCTTAGTACATGGTATGTCTCCAGGTCTATCCTATAAATTATAATCATGTGATTCTTTCTCAGTGGTATACAGTAGATTCATTCTACTGTACCTATAACTCTGAGCCATTTAACATTTTCTTCTACTACCTTTCTTGGCATTTCACCTCTACTCAGTATGGGCCATTATTTCCCATGTTTTTAGAAGCCATTTCATTAGGAAGTTCATATCTCCTGGGATACTCACCAGGTTGTAAAATTCTGCATCTCTGGAGAGCACTCATTAATCAATAGACTCTTCCATATCCAGTGTTATCCACCTCTCCTTTGTCAAACACCCTCAGAATCCAAACCCATGTATTGCTTCCTAAGCTTCTGATGGTACATGCTGACAAGTTTCTTTAGGGTAGAATCTCTTTCTTTCTTTATCAGGCCCAGTACTTTTTTAGCTGGGCTATCCTGTAACTTAACTCTAGCGATAGGCCTGGTTACCAGAAGTGGTGTTGGGAGAAGATACTGAGGGAGGTACATAATACCTTTTTGGTAGAGACTTCTGAACTGTCTTTTAGCAATGGAATGGAGAACTAACCTCTTATTACATGGGCCACTTCTGTAGACTCACACAATTTTGAGATATCTATTACTTTATCCATAAAGTCTGAACACATCTGGCTTACTAGTGACTTCTTTCCTATAGGACAATCTTCTGAATTTTGTTAAGAGTTTTAACAATTGGAAAACTATTTTGAGCCAGCAGCAATCTATGCTCTACTTATCACCAGAGAGGGAATCCTCTCTGCCAGCCTGGGTAGAGACTGTGAGAGATCCAGCTCCAAACACTAACTTCTGCATGCTGAGTTTTCTGGAAGCAGACAGTAAGATGACATTTAGAGTACAGGATATTTTTAGGGAATAATTCCTGTGAAAGGAAACATGATTGAGTAGATGAAGTAGCCAAAATGCAATGTTGACCTGATAAAGCCTTGGCCAACCAACCAAGATGCTCAGGAAAAAGTGTTGCCCTTCACAATTGCCCCAAAGCAGGCTGAAGTGGTTAGTCCTTCTTAACCTGTCACCCCTCACCAACCTTGCTCAGTCACCAGATGATGGCAGCCTTGGGAAAGGCATTAACCTGAGTCATGTTGCTTTCAGTAGGTGTTATCTCAAGATAAGAGACTCTCTGCAGTTGAGAAAGACCCTAAAGGAGCTGATAACTGGAGGCTGTGTTCCAACCATGCTCTCTGTAGGTAGGTTGTGGTCCTTCCTTGAGGGCAGATCTGCATGGTATGTGTCCATGCCCACCATATCACTTGCCATTCTGGTGACCATTCTGTGTCAGTACTGGTTACAGTCTGTGAACTACCTCACTAATCAAAAAGTCCAGAGCAGAACACAGTATTGACCCAGGGACTCTGAGTCAGCACACAGTGCCCTGGGACCAATACCTCCTTTGAGCAGAATCCAACATGTGGCCTATGTCCTCAACATGGCATTTTCTTTTTCTCAATCAGATTATGAAAATACACAAAATTGCCATAGAGAAGGGAAGGAAAAATAGCAACTATAGAAGTATTATGCAATGAAGGGGGGCATGGGTATTGGAGTCAGGGTAAGATCATGGAATTCCCTGCCCTGCCTCTACTTGTTATGTGATAAGCACATAGTTACCATAAATATTTAAAAATTTATATTTAAGTTCTCTGAGCTTCTGAACTTCTCTGTAGAATGGCAGTAGTAAATATGTACCACATGGGCTTGTTCTAAGATTTAAGTGAAATAATTGTGAAAATTTGCTCACTGCTACATGCTCAGCACCAAGAATGATATCTGGCCCATAGGTAGCACTCAAGTGTTTGAATGAATGAATGCATGAAGGAATCAATAAGTTTGATGCTCAGTACATGCTAAGTTTTATGATCAGAATTCTGAATACTTCATGTATTCATTCATGTGATCTTTGTAGAACTCCTTTTATTGTTACATCATTACCATTTTATAATTTAAGAAAGGGTAAGGTCATGTTGCCAACAAGCAGAGGAGCTGGGATCAGAGCTCAGATCTTTGTGCTTTGAAAACGTGTAATCTCTCTCCCCTACAACTTTCTGTTTGTTACCATCTGTACCATCATACTGAGGATTTTCTGTTAGATCAGCCTATTCATAGTAAGGTGCCCTCATTGCTGTGGCTGAGACTGTAGACTATTTGATAATTATTTAGGATCTGTTAAGAATGAATACTTTACCCTCAAGGATCAATCTACACTTCCATATTTTAAAAGAGTAGTCTCCCCACATGTAGACTTTCAATAATGTAACAGATAAGTATCAGAAGATCAAGAAAGAAGATTAATTCATTCATTAGGTGTAATCTCAGCTGTGAAGCAACCCTAAAATGAATATTATACAATGTACTTTGTACACTTTAAAAAGCACATTTTTTCTGTTGCTGCAAGTTTTCCTTGCTCTGTTCTTTAGCTTTCAACTGGCATTTGCTGATATCTTGATGAATTAAATGTGCTGGTGGAGTTGAGCATGGCCCTTCCAAAGGAAATTGCTGCAAGCCCATCAGTACATGCCACTTACCAAGCCTAAGTTCTCTAAATACCTTTCCATAAAACATTGATTTCAAGATACCCAAAGTACCAGTTTGGAGCTCTTGGTTTCCCTTTGTCTCCTGTGTCCTTAGAAGGATGAATCCTGCAAAATGTTTCTCTTCCTGGCCGGGTGAAACTAGGCCATAATTAGGCTTCCTGGGGGCTCTTGAATATATAGCCAGCCCTAGACCTTCATCTTAAATCTTGGAGACCAGAATCTCATGTGCTTTTGAAAGTGTGTAAAATATGTTACATAATACTCATTTCAGTGTTGGCTCACAGCTGGATTAAACCTTGACTGATGAATGAACCTTTCACATCTAAAGGCAATAGCTAAGTAATACAATTCTTGAACTGGCAGCAATATGACAGTACACATGCTAGGAAAGTGTGAGGAGCTTTAAAAACAGACATTTTCTGTTCATTTTAGCTTTTTTACTCTATGAGAAATCTCATCAGCTCTATGGCTTCATTCGTAGGAAACAATGAGAACAGGTCTGATCTTACAAGAATTAAGTAATTAAGGGTTGGGGGGATTGGAGGTACCCACCATATTCTCCATGTTCTTTATTTTCTCAAGAGTGGTGACTTTTCCTGTACAGCCACTGTCAGAGAGTTATCTCATTATTTACAAACTATATCCATTATCAGGACGATTACCACCATCATAATCATGTGTCATAGAATATGATTATATCTTTACCTTAATATCCCCCCACAACTTATTTTCTTCAGGAGCCTTCATTTAAACACTTTGACGTTTTTCACTCAGCAAGTAACTGCCATCATTCGATCAAAATTGAGTGATGATACATTCCTTTGGTCTAGTATATGTCTGTTTTCCTTAATTCTCTCTGGGGGAGAGAGAGAGAGAGAGAGAGAGAGAGAGAGAGAGAGAG
>NW_026000272.1:11174248-11183731 GCF_001458135.2 Marmota marmota marmota
TTGTGCTATGGGTGTCCTATTAAGGAATTTGGAGCCCGACCCCACAATGTGTAGATCGGAGCCAACTTTTTCTTCTATCAGGTGCAGAGTCTCTGATTTGATATCTAGCTCCTTGATCCATTTTGAATTAACTTTTGTGCATGGCGAGAGAAAGGGGTTCAGATTTTGCAGGGAAATGGATGGCATTAGAGCAGATTATGCTAAGTGAAGCTAGCCAATCCTTAAAAAACAAATGCCAAATGTCTTCTTTGATATAAGGAGAGCAACTAAGAACAGAGCAGGGAGGAAGAGCATGAGAAGAAGATTAACATTAAACAAGGACGAGAGGTGGGAGGGAAAGGGAGAGAGGAGGGAAATTGCATGGAAATGGAAGGAGACCCTCAATGTTACACAAAATTACATATAAGAGTTTGTGAGGGGAAAGGGGGGAAAAAAAACAAGGGAGAGAATTAAACAACAGCAGATGGGGTAGAGAGGGAAGATGAGAGGGAAGGGGAGGGGGGATAGTAGGGGATAGGAAAGGTAGCAGAATACAACAGTCATTAATATGGTATTATGTAAAAATGTGGATGTGTAACCGATGTGATTCTGCAACTTGTATTTGGGGTAAAAAATGGGAGTTCATAACCCACTTGAATCAAATGTATGGAAGATGATATGTCATGAACTTTGTAATGTTTTGAACAACCAATAAAAAAAAATTTCATGTAAAAAAAATAAAAAAAATAAATTTAGCAGGCAAAATGTCTTTCCTCTTCTTTGGACATATCACTTAAAATCATTTTCAATTTATATATGCTAGTTCCATATTTTAGTAATGACTCTAGATTCTCAAAGTTTATTTATAGAGGTTTTAAATTTAAGAAAAAAATCAGGTGATATGTTCTCTTAATCTTGATGCCTTCAATTTCTCATTTGTTTTCTGTGTTTTAATCAGATTTCAACTGAAAATTGAGCCATTTTCTTGAGTCAACTGATTCTACTCTTGTTAATTCTGTTGTGGACTAAATCATCCTTTTGTTCAAATGAATAAGAACAAAAACCCGCACTCACCTTGTCATATCCCTGGAGAAAAGTGAGCAGGCACATCCTTATCCTCACCTACCTTGCCTTTAAATGGCAAAAGCTATATTACAGCATAGTTTCTTCATCTGAACTCCATGGGTGGGCTTCATGGAGGGGGGAGTCTATAAGCCCCAGGAAACTATGCAAAATTGTGTGTGTGTGTGTGTGTGTGTGTGTATGCATGAATATATATGTGCATCGTTCTGATGATAGAGTATATGCTTTCATTAGATTCTCCAAAATTCTTGTAACCCTAGAAAATTAAGCATCTGTGAGCTAGAGACATTTTAAGTTCCTCTGTAACTCTAAAGCTCAGAGATTTGTGGAGTAGTTTTATTTTAGCTCTTCTTTTGTTGAGAGGAACGTGATAGGAAACTCAACCAGTAGCCCAATGAAGGCCATGTCATATGTACCACTACCTAGCATAATTGAAAATCTATGTAATGAGATAAACTAATTTGATTTTAAATTAGAGACAGCAAGAGTAATAAGGAACAATAAGCTGCAAACCTCAAAAATTTTAAATGAAGTTAGTAATAAAATATTTTTCAAGTTAACTTTATTTTGTGTTGTTTAGTATCATACTTACTGTCCACTTCTCATTATTTTTGCATATCTACAGATATCCCATGAGCTTTAAGAGTAAGCTACCCAAATAGAGAACAAACATGTGAGGGAGACAAGATGAGAATGAAGCTTACTATGATTGCAACTAGGTCAAATCTATTAATATGTGATATTTATGTCTCTGCATGGTTGAAACTGCAAATCCTTTTGCATAACATTTCCTCTTGCTTTGATAGAAAATTCCTCACTCAAATACTTCAAAACCATCATTTAAATTTTTATCACCCTGAAAATTTCATTTTTAAACTGAGCACAATGTTATCATGCTGAAATAGATGTCATTGGATTACATCACTTTTCATGGTGTGAAACACTCTCTCTCGAGATAATTTCACTGCTGCATATAAGAAATGTGCCTGTGAACTTGGGGGATTAGCAGACAGAGCTAATGAGGACAAGGTCATGGGTTCAGTTTCTGTAAGGGTGTTAACTCAGTTATGTTCCCTGATGACAGACAGTAACCCAGTCATAGCCAGAAGATTCTTGGGGCTAAGGAATCTAGGGGAGAGAGGAGATGACTCAGTATAAACACATACCTCATGATTAGAGAGACAGTTCAAAGAACATACATCTTAGAATCTCCCAATGTCAGTGTTGGAAAGAACCTTAGAGTTCTTCACATTTTGTTCTCCATTTGATGTACAATAAGTTCGTGAAGAGGTTATCCAGTATTTTCTTGAATATCTCCAGTAACAGAGAACTCATTGCCTCTTAGTGCTACTATTCAATCTTGGAATAGTTCTGATAGATTCTTTCTTATGTGAATCAAAAGAGTTTGCTATTCTATAAGCTGGTCCTAGGTCTTCCCTAAGGGATCAACAGAATAAGTCTTTATACCAACTCTTATATTTAAAAAATAGCAACAGGGCTGAAATAGGAGTTTACAGCTTTACCTCCACTTGGCTATTCTTAATGACTTTGTCCACAGAGAGAACCCTTGCTTAGAGATCCTGGAAGCAACCGGTTAAGCAGAAGGATATTAATGGGAGGTCCAGACCAAGCTATCATTGCTCCCCCAGAGGGGATGGGGGAAGTAACTTTGGATGACGGGTTTGGCTTTTAATCCCTCCAGAAGACATGTGTTCATTCATTGAAAAAGCAGTTATTAAAGGCCTTTATGTGCTAGGTATTAGGGATACAATGATGAACAAAACAGATGGGGCCAACTGGCAGATGTAAACATTTAATACAAAGTAATAATTCCTTTCAAATTATCATTAATGATATGAAGGAGAATTATAGGTTATTTTAAAAAATATTTTTGTTGTAGATGGACCTTTATCTTATTATTTTATTTTTATGTGGTGCTGAGGATCAAATTCAGTGCCTTACGTGTGCTAGACAAGCACTGTACCACTGAGCCACAGCCACAGCCCTACAGATTACACATAACTGATCTGATGTCAAGGATGATTTTTCTTACATTTGAATCAACATATAAAAGATGGATAGGAGTTACTAAGTCAAGTGTATGGAGGTGGGGGAAGCATTCCAGAAAAAGGGAATAGCGTATGCAAAGATTCCATGGGAAGGAGGTGTGTGGAGAAAAGCAGAATAACCAAGGACCTAATCTTGGCAGGAAGAGGTCACATTCAAAGAACTATTGTTCTGAACATCACAAAAAACAACTAGAATTAGTATTATAGATGTTGTCACATAAAGTACCAAATGGGATTCTAATCTCAAGGTATACCAAATTTCCATAAATGCTCTTTCTAAAACTTCCTTCTCGTGTCATTCTGTCTCAGTAGCTTTTACCTATAGTGCTTTTTCTGTCTCAGTCCCTCCCAAAGATAGTCTGTACTGTGAGTCTTATATTCCTTGCTCTTTGCTCTCATGTTTAGGATCTACTCATCTCTTTCTTGCTAGTACCTTCCAGGGTCAGGCAAGCAGAAGAAGGGTCTTCATAAATCAGTGGGAGCAGAAGGGACCCTGAATATCTAAACTTTATTTTTCTCTTTACATTTAGTTTTGGTATGTGTAATTTCCAAATTTTCTTCAACTTAGAGTAATAATAGTTTTCAAAATGTGAAACAGTTTGCTTTTCATTGGCCAGTCTTGGTGCTTATTGATAGCCCTGAGCTAACCTAGACTTCTTAGCATCCCTTTGCAGTTGGATTGGCCATAGACTGATTCTAGTCTATGGAATCTTAGTGAAAGTGACATGTGTCATTTACATACCTAGGTGGTTAAGTATCCAGTTCACCACTTCTTAACTCTCTGTTTGGGCTGGTATGACAAAATACCATAGATGGATGGTTTATAGAGCACATAATTTTATTTCTCACAGTTCTGAAGGCTGGGAAGTCCAAGATCAAGTTGTCAACATATTTAATGTCTGGTAAGGGTCCCTTTCCTGGTTCATAGATGGTACCCTCTCATTGTCTTCACATGGTGGAAAGGGTTAGCTAGCCCTGTTGGGCCTCTTTTATTTTCCTTCCCAAAGGTCCCACTTCCTAATACCATTACATTGGGTGTTAGGATTTCAACACATAGATTTTGGAGTGACATGAACATTCATATTATTAGCACCCTCTTTCCCTTTTCTGCTGTCTGGATGATACCAGGTGATCTTGAAGTTACTAGATGGAAGCAGTCTGAGTTTTTTAGTCATTGCTTTCAAAATAGTTAATCCACATTTTATTATAATGTGAATGAAAAATAAACCCTTGTTGCATTGTTTGTTTCAACATCTAGCACTAATTAAGCTCATATATTATTTTATATTTTAATTAAAATTCATTAATAAGTTCATAATTGTACAAAGTCTACCTTATCAATTGTTTTGTCTATAATTAATGCTTTTTCAAAAGATTTTTTTTTTAGTTGTCAACAGACCTTTATTTTATTTATTTATATGTGGTGCTAAGAATCGAACCCAGGGCCTCACATGTACTAGGCAAGTGCTCTACCACTGAGCCACAACTAAAAATAGTTCTTTTTATGCTATATTTGAGAAACTTTTTTCTAACCCAGTGTTATGAATGTATTTTATGATATTTTCTTCCAGAAGTTTTATTGTTTTACCTTTCACATTTAAGTCTATTATATATCTCAAGTTCATTTTCATGGACTGTTTTGAGTTGTGGTTAATTTTCCACGTGGATATGCAGTTGGCCCACTACCCAATATTGAAAAGACCATCCTTCTCTCACGAGATTGCAGTGGCCCTTGGACTGGATATAGAATGCAGTAAGTAGTCTCTAAAAGAATATGACTTTCATTTACTCTTGATTTCGCTTACTCTTTAATAAAGTACAATATCCTCCCATTTTAATACAGTGTATCTTGTGGAATATTGAAGAGAAAGGATAGTCATAGGCCTGAAAATGATATGGTTTTATTATTATTGCTGAAAATAAAATGACACAAATAAGGGCACTGTTATGGTTTGAATATGAGGTGTCCCCACCCCAGTTCCTATGTTAATGTAAGAATACTCAGAGGTTAAATGAATGGATTGTGAGAGCTGTAACCTAATTAGTCCATCCTCATTTGAATGGACTGATTATTGGATGGTAACTGTAAGCTGGAGTAGGTGTGTCATTGGGGGTATATCCTAGGAGGGTTCATTTTCCCTGTGCCCACTCCCACCTCCCAGCTCTCTTGAGCTAGTAGCTTTCCTACACTACACCCTTCTATCATGATGTTGTGCCTCACCTCAGGCCCACAGCAATGGACTCTGTTGACCATGGACTGAACCACTGAATCCATGAGTCAAAAGAAATTTATCCTTCTCTAAGTTGTTCTCTTCCAGTCTTTTGGTTATAGCAACAAAAAGCTGACTAACACAGGTACCTACTGCCTACTAGATTATTAAGGGATGGTGTCCACTAGTTATCTATAGGAGAAGACATCCCAAAGGAGCCCTCAGGTACAAGAGGAAACCAAATTGGATCCACAGGAGAGATGACAAAAATACCTTTTAAGTCAGAAAGGAAAGCCCTTACTACATCTGGGTTGCATGACAGAAAACCAAATTTATTCAGATTTTGTTAACTGGATTTAACCTACTATCAACAATATTACTGCATATTAAATTTGACTTCCATTTTCAGTTTTTATAAGATTCTAATTAAGAAGAACATGAGATATAAAATTTCATTTTCCAGCAAAATCAGTTTTCTGCAAGATAGATGTAAGTCTTATAAATGTCCCTTTGTGAGATCAATGATTTCCTGAGAAGAGTGGGTGGGGGATGGGATGTGGAATAATCACAAAGGGACAAACTCACAAAAGAAACTTGGGGATAATGGACCTATTCACTCTCTTTGTTGTGCAGGTGGCTTTAGAAGTGCATATACATATCAGTATTTATAAAATTGTATGCTTTAAATTGTGCAATATGCTAATTATACCTCAATAAAGTTGTTTTGTTTTGTTTTTAAAAAAAAGGTCCTTTGCCCCATCCCTGTCAGTCCGCACCCATGCATTCACAAAACATGTATATTTAGAATAGGCTTTCAGAAGCCAGAATATTTTTCTTCCTGATAAGTGTATTAGTCTACTGTTTCTTCAGAATTTCTCTGATTTAAGAGGAAGTCTTCAAAAACCAGATTTACAAACTATAGTGGTTACTGAAATATGGTTGACTTTACATATGGACAATTTTTAATCAAATGAATTGACTTTATCTATAGGTCAACAAGGTCCTTCCTGGACTTTATAGAATTCCACAATTATCTGATCCTGGCAGGAGAAGCAAAACGTGTTTCAGGCTCCATTTGCAACCTACTCAGTTGATGTGCTTTGGAGAACCTATCTCATCCTTAGTGTCATCCTCTTTGCTGGGCTTCTACTATTACTAAAAAATGGAATGCAGGGATTCCATATTACATGAGTGTCTGTACAAGGGGAAATGAAAAAGGAGGAGAGACAGAGAGTCAGTCTATTTGATGTGGGTTATATTCTTTTTGTGCAGGATTAACAGGGAAGGGAAAGCACTAGGGATCAAATTTGCCACTTCAGACAAAAGCAAAATAAAGCAATTTAACTTCCATTTGCTGGGAACCTGGCCAATCCTGGACCTCTAACGCTCTACTATTTAATTACACAACCCTGTGAAGCAGATGCCATTATTTCAAATAAGGAAACTGGACCAGACAGAGACAGAGATTAAGAATTGATATGAAATCACATAAATATAATGGTTAATCCAGGATTTGAACTCAAGTCTGCTGGATTCCAAAGTCCATTTGCATAACTCTCATGTGACTCTGAGTTATTATAGTAGTAAGATGCTCAAGTGAATGAATGATAGTACATTTTGCAATGAAAAAATATATATCTATTACAAAAAATGGTAAAAGCTTGGCAATGTATCCAATATATTTTTGTTTTATATACATAAATGTTCAGTGGTCACCTACTATAGTGCCAGACTAAGTTTAAAGTGCCACAGAATCCAGACTGTCTTCATAAAGCTTGTATCAGGAGAATTTAGCAAGGGAATGAACTAACATAAATGCTATGATTTCTGACTGCAATTAGTGCTATAAACAAATGAAATGGAGCAATCAGATTGGAGGTAGTGTTTTAGTTGGGGTGGTCATGGAAGGCCCCTCCGAGAAGGTGAGATCTAAGTGATAAGAAGAAGGCAGTTATTCTACATTTCAGGCAAAGGGAACAGCAAATACAACAGAGAACAGTGAAAGAAAGAGCATGTATATTGCAGGTATAGGAAGATGGGTATTCAGGTGCATGCATAGTGGATTAACTGGGTGGCAGCATTGGGGGGGAATTTGAGAAGGTGGCAGGAGCCAGATCATGTAAGACCCATTCACCACACTAAAGAGTTTGGATTTTATTTATTTATTTATTTACTTACTTACTTACTTTCTTATCTTTTGGGGGTACCAGGGATTGAAACTCAGGGGCACTCAATCTCTGAGCCACCTCCGCAGCCCTATTTTGTATTTTATTTAGAGACAGGGTCTCACTGAGTTGCTTAGCGCCTTGCCATTGTTGAGGCTGTCTTTGAACTCATGATCCTCCTGCTTCAGCCTCCTAAACTGCTGGAATTAAAGGCATGTGTCACCACCTCTGGCTGTATTTTTTTTAAATGCTATGGAAAACCAGTGATGTGTTTTCAGTAGGGAAGGAATATAATCTGGCCTCTTCTTGAGGAGTGAAATGTAGCAAGGCACAAAGGGCATCACAAACAGTTACAGGCTACTATGGGTTATGTAAAAAGTGAAGATCAGCAAATAGTCCTTTAAAAAGCAACAATAAATTTGCACAAAATTGACTAAAAAACAACAAACAAACAAAAACACCCTCTCTGAATTTTTGAAATCAACTAAGGACATATAACAAATTGAGAATTTATAATGCATTGTGTATTTCCCCCCCAAAGAAAGGAAGAAGAAAGAATTTTGAATGTTTCCACCACAAAGAAATGATAAATGTTTGAGGAGATAGATACATACTCTGCTGCTTAACCATGGCTGAGTTGATTTAGAGTATAATAGGGAAAACTCCACACCTGCCCTGATAATACGAGGAAAAAGAAGAGATCTTGGTAAGAAATGAGAGGGGAGAAGGACAACGTCACAGCTTGCCTGATGTTATGATCCTGTTTGGTAAGCGACAGTCTGGCAGACTGACTTCAAATTAAACAGGGAAATCCAGGGAATAAGATAGCTATGGTGGGCTTTGATAAGCTCATACATGTCTCTGGAAGTCTGGAGGTTATGTGCATGCTTATGGCTGCATGTATGTAAAGGAGAGATCAGAGGGAGCTCTAGCTATCCATAAATCCCTGTCCAAATATAAGGCATTGCACATGGTGGAGGAGACACAAGAGAGCCCATTAGAAGGTAAAAGCTGGAAAGTTGAATGCGATCTCCAACTCATGCAGGGATTCGTCAGCCAAAGGTGGGAGACCTACTGGCTTGAAGTATTTGAATAAAAAAGAAGAATTTTTTAAAAACTGAGCTGCGATATTGGTTGCATACTTTAGGGGCAACAGATTCAGCATAGAACAAAAGTCTATAAACAACTAACAAAAAATTAACAATAAACCCCTAGTGGATAAATCTAGACTTCCTATAGTTTTTTGAAAATATTCAGTTTTCAGTAAGACATTAGGAGACATCCAAAGAAACAGCAAAGTGTGACCCCATACTCAGGGGAAAATAATCAACATGTTGGTCTCAGAGTGGATCAAGATGCTGTGTTTAGCACAAAAGATGTTAAAGCTACTCTTATAAATATGTTCAAAGAACTAAAAAAAATATGGTATGACAACAATAACTCACAAAACATTTGTGATGAGGATGTAAAATGATATAATCACTGAAGTCAGTTTATCAATTTCTTAATGGGGGATTCAGCAATTTCATTCCTACAAATCTAAGATAAATGAAAGCATGTGTCCACACAAGAACATTCATTTAAATATTCATAACATCATTCTTATAATGTTATAAGAATGTTATAGTATGTTCATAACATTATCATTCTTATAATGTTATGAACATACTATAAAATATATAAAATATATTTATATATATTTATATTTATTTATATAAATATTATATATATATATATATATATATAAACATACTATAAAAATATATATAAATCCAAATGACCATCAATTGATTAATGGAGAAACAAAAGGTAGTATATCTATAAAATGGATTACTATTCACAGTTAAAAAAATAAATTACTAATACATGTAATAACGTTGGTGAAGAGCCGCCCCCTCCCCCTGCGCAGCAAGGTAGACAGAACTGTGACCATCCACAGAGCAGGCCCAGCGGCCTGCTGAGGGGCAGAGCCGCCCC
>NW_026000272.1:11188758-11199159 GCF_001458135.2 Marmota marmota marmota
AAAAAAAAAAAAAAAAATAGCTCTCAGAGCATCCTAACATAATGGACAAAATGTCCAAGATACACTTGAAAACCACCCATCATAACAAGAACAAGAAAATCACAAGTTGAATGAGCAAAAGACAATCAATTGATTCCAACACCAAAATAAATCTGATGTTGGAATTATCTGACAAGGATTTCAAAGCAGTCATCATAAAGATGCTTCTGCAATCAATTATATATTCTCTTGAAATAAATGAAAAACATAGAAAATAGCAAAAATGTTGCAAAAAGGAACCAAATGGAAATTATAGAACTGAAAAATACAACAACTGGAAAAAGGAACTTGCTGAATGGGCTTAATAGTAGAGTAGAGATGACGGAGGACATAAACTTGAGGACAAAATAATAGTGGCCACCCATTTTAAAGAACAGAGAGAAAATAAGCTGAAAAGAAACTGAGCCTAAGGGACATATGAGAAAATAACAATATTCTAACATCCATATAATCTGTATTAATAAAGGACAGGAGATAGAGAGTGGGGCTGAAAGAGTTGTTGAAGAAATTATGACTGAAAAATCCTAATTTGGCAGAACAAACTTACAGACCCAAGAAGCTGAATGATCCATAAACAGGAAAAGCCAAATAAAAACTCTAATTAAACATCATAATTCAAAATTTAGAAATAAAGACAAAAAGTTTCTTTAAAGCAGCCTGAAGGAAATTATATATTACTTAAAGGGAAATACTAATTCAATTGGAGATTTCTGATTGAAAGCATGGAGACCAGAAACAAGTGACATGTTTTCAACTGCTGAAAGAGAACTGTCAACCACAAACTCTGTATACAGGGAAATTATCCTTTAGGAATAAATAGAAAATAAAACCTTTTTTGGACATAGGAAAATCAAGAGAATTTCTCACTATCATACTTACCATTAAATATAGACTAAGAGAAGTTCTTCCAATAGAGAGGTAATGATTAAAAAAAGAGTTTTGGAGCATTAGAAGGGAAGAAGGAACAATGGAAATAACAGAAATATTGGCATGTACCTTAGGCTATCCATTTCCTCATGAGTTTTATAAATAACATTTTATAGCAAAACCAAAAATTATAACATCATCTAATACTCAAAAAATTATATTTAAAAGTTGGGAGGGTAAAGGTATTTAAATGGGAAGGAAGTTCCTACATTTGAAATGGTAAAAAGTTGACAGGAGACATTACATTTCTTGATTTAAAATTGTATTACAAAGCTAAAGTAACCAAAATAATATGGTTAGTATTAGCTAGTTATTTACTAGCATAAAACAGAAACATAGACCAATGAGATGGAATAGAGAACTGAGAAATAACAACCAAAAATATATAATCAAATAATTTTCGACAAGGGTACCTACAGGACACAATGGACAAAGGACAGTCTCTTCAATAAAGGGTGCTAGGAAAACTGAATTCTCACATGCAAAAGAATAAAAAAATAGAAAAAGAAATAGAAATCATCTTATACTACATCTTATACTATTTTTATTATACATAAAAATCAACTAAAATTGTACAAAAGATGTAAATGTAAGACATAAAACCATAAAATCTTAGAAGAAAACAGGGGGAAAGCTCCTTGGCCTTGGCAATGATTTTTTAGATATGACACCAAAAGCTCAGGATACAAAAGCAAAAATGTATAAAAAGGGCTAAATGAAACTAAAAGCTTTTGCACAGCAAACACTCAAAATTAAAAAATAGCCTACATATCGGGGAAAATATGTACAAACTACATATCTGATAAGAAGTTAATATTAAAAATTTATAAAGCTGTCTAATAACTCAATTCCAGAAAAACAAATAACCTGATTTAAAAATGGACAAAGGACTTGAACACATTCTTCTCTAAAGAATGCATAAAAATGGCCAACAGGTATATGAAAAAAATCTCAATGTTACTCTTAATTAGGGAATTGCAAATTAAAATCACAATGAAGTGAGGTATCTCCTCATACTTAAAGGAATACAGATTGGTAAAACTATTATAGATATAATACAGAGATTCCTAAATAAATAAAAAGCAGAAATACTATAGGACCCCCAAATCCCTCTGCTGGTTATATGCCCAAAAGAAATGGACCCATATTCTTGTAAATATCTCTTTAATGCCACATTACTTGCAGCATTATTCATAATTGCTAAGATTTATAAACAACCTAAATGTCCATTAATGGACAAAATGATAAAGAAAACTATACAGCCCTAAAAAGTATATCTTTGCACTTATCACAATATAGATGGAACTGGAAGGCATTATGCTAAGGGAAATAATCCAGACAGGAAGAACAATAGTGTATGGCAGAGCAGGGTGGCATTGTGCTTATACTCCCAGCTACTCTGGAGGCTGAGGCAGGAAGATTGAAAGTTTGAGGAAAGCTTGGGTAACATAGCAAGACCCCCAATATTGCATAATCTCACTTATATATAGGATCTAAAAATATTTTTAAAAGCCAGAATATATATAGATAACCAGGGGACAAGTTGGGGTACAAGTAAATGGGGAGATATAGGACAAGAGACACAAAGAAGCAGATATGCAGAATGAAGAGACTTAGAGATCTGATGTGCAATTTGAGGACTATAGTTAATAAAATTATATCATATTAGAGATTTTTGTTGAACAGACTTTATTTGGTCTTGTCATAAAAAGAAGAGCAGCTATATGAGATGACATATAAGTTTATTTGCTTCACTATAGTAATCATTTTTACTATTTATTCATATCCCACAATATCATGTTATAAACTTCAAATATATGCAAATTTATTTATTTATTCATTCATGTGAATATGTTAATAGATAATATTTTATGTCCATAAGACAATCCTCAAGATTTTAAAAGAATTTAAATAATATAGTGTTTTCTGACTGTAGTAGAATCAAACAAACAATTAGTAGCATAAATACAAAACAACGTCCCTGAGCACCTGGATTTAAACAACATCATTCTCAGTAATCCATTAGTCATACAAAAAAACTCAATGGAAAATTTAAAAATACATTGAACTAAATGAAAAGGAATGTAAAACATAGCAAAAGATGTTAGATACAACTATATTAGTGCTAAGGTAATTTATAGTACTAAATATTTAAATTAGAAATTAGGTCTCCAATCAGTACCTAAATTCCTACCTCAAGAAACTGGAAAATGAAAATCACAATAAAACCAAAGTAGAAAGAGGAAATAATAAGATCAGAATTCAATGAAATTGAAAATAAGGAAATGTAGGGAAAATAAATGATACAAACAGCTGACTTCTTGAACAGAAATATAAAATTGAAGAACCTCAGAAAAATTGATAAACCTGGAGCAAAACTGACAAAAAGGTAAGACAAAAGTCACCAGTATCAGGAATAAACTAGAGGATGTCACAACAGATCCTATAATCATTAAAAATAATTTTAAAATATTAGGATATCTTTAAGCAAATAAATTTGAAAACTTAGAAGAAATGAACCAATTTCCTGAAAAAATCAACAGTCCAGAGATCCAAACAAGGAAAAATAGGTAGGCTGACTGGGCCTATACACATTAAAGAAATTGAGCTCGTAATAAATAGCTACCAAGAAGAAACTTCCGGGTTTGATGGGAGAATTCTACCAAACATTTAAAGAAGTCTTAATGCTAATTTTATAAATGTCCTCTAGAACATAGATGAGAAAGGAATACTTCATAACACATTTTATGGGTTCAGTGGTATGTGATTAGCTAAACCAGAAAATAATAAGTACCAAAAAAGGAAAGAAAGAAGGAGGGGAGAAGGAGAGAGGAGGGGAGGAAACAAAATGACAGACCAACATCTTTCATAAATTTAGATGCCAGAATTCTCAACAAAATATTAGAAAACTGAATCCATCAAAGTACAAAGAGTTTTACATTATATGGCCACCACTGGAATTTATTCCAAATTGCAAGGCTTGAGAAACATTTATTCCACAATAGTGGAAAGCTAAAGAAGTATAAATCTATAATCAAATCAACTGATACAGAAAAGTATTTGATGAAATCTAACACTCACTAATGGAAAAAAAAAACTTTTAGCAATTTTAAAATGGAGGGGTATTACCTCCTCTTTTTTTCTTAAATATTTATTTTTTAGTTGTAGCTGGACACAATACCTTTATTGTATTTATTTGTTTTTATGTGGTGCTGAGGATTGAACCCAAAGCCCCTACTCATACTAGGTGAGCACTCTACCACTGAGCCACAACCCCAGTCCCATTATCTCTTCTTGATAAGGAACATCAACAAAAATAACAACAACAACAACAAAAAAACTGCAGATGACATTCTTTTTATTGTTGTTGCAAACATTTAATAAGGTTGGCTTTTCCTTTTTCTCTTTTAAAATTCTTTTTAGATATACATGACATAGAGTACATTCTGACATATTATACATACATGGAGTATAGGTTATTCTAATTAGGATCCCATTCTTATGGTTGTATATGATTTGGAGTTTCACTGGTGGTGTATTCATATATGAATATAGGAAAGTTATGTCCAATTCATTCTACTGTCTTTCCTATTCATAAATATCATCCTTACTAGTGGAAGTTTTCTCCTAAATCAGCAAGGATTTCTGCTCTCACTACTCCTATTAAATATAGTACTACAGGGGCTGGGATTGTGGCTCAGCAGTAGAGTGCTCGCCTAGCATGGGCAGGACCCGGGTTTGATCCTAGGACCACATAAAAATAGAGGCATTGTGTTGTGTCCATCTACACCTAAAAAATAAATATTAAAATAATAGTACTACATGTTTAACCTCTGCATTAAGGCAAAAAAAGAAATAAAATGCATATGTATTGGAAAGGAAGATATAATTCTCTATCTGAAGATATAATTGCATATATGGAAAATCCAAGGAATCTACAAGAAAACTCTTAGAACTAATAAGTGGATTCAGCAAGGTTGCAGATTCAAAGGCAAGGCACAAAAATTAATCACCTTTCTATATACTAACAATGAACCTCTGAAAACAGAAATTTAAAATGATATCATTTATAATCACTCCAATGAAATGAAATCCTTATGAATATATTTAACAAAATATGTACAGGATCTATATGCTGAAAATTATAAAACACATGAAAGAAATCCAAAAGTATGAATTCAAATAGAGAGACACTGTGTTCATGGATTGGAAGATTCAACACACTAAGGATGACAGTTCTTGCCAAATTTACCTATTGATGCATTAAGTGTAAGCCCAGCAAGTTACTTTTTATTTGTTTGTGCATACATTAATAAATGTATTGTTAATGGAAAGGCACAGGCCCATGGATAAATAAGATAATCTTGATGGAGAAGAATAAAGTAGGAGGAATCACTCTACTTGGCTTAATGTATACCTACAATAAAAAGAAAAAAAACAAGTGTGGTATTGGTCAAAAAGGATAGGCATATTGGTCTATTTAAAAAAATATATTTGTTCTAATTTGTTATATATGATGGCAGAATGCAATTCATTTCATATTACACATATAGAGCACAATGTTTCAAGTCACTAATAGTACACAAAGTATTTTCACACCATTCGCATCTTCATACATGTTCTTAGGGTAATGATGTCTAACTCATTCCCCTTGCCCCCTCCTTTCCCCTCCCTTCCCTTTGCCCTATCTAAAGTTCCTCCATTCCTCCCATGCTCTCCACAATCGCCATTATGAGTCAGCATCCTCATATTAAAGAAAACATTCAGCCTTTGTTTTTTTGGAATTGGCTTGCTTCACTTAGCATTATATTCTCCAGCTGCCAGCTTCCTGGTCTTGAGGCCGCACATGTAGCTGGGATGGCTCCTGGCGATCAGCCAGGAGGCGGTGCTGTGGGTGGTGATGGAGGAGGCGGACCACCTCCAGGATAGGTCCAGGACTCTTCCGTCCTTGTGGACAGCTTGTGCCTTCCCTTACAGACTATGGGATGGGTGTACAAGTGAACTTGCTCCACCCCTCTGACCTTTATTCTGATTGGCTCCTGTGCAGTATATAAGCTGTGTGTACTTCCTATTAAATGAGATCCTGCTTTGACTGTTCTCCCTGGCATGTCTAATTGTCCTCCCAGGAGGGAGGACTGGGTGTAGGTGGCCAGTGGACCTTTACCTTTCTTGGCTCGTCTTGGTTGGGGCGTGCTTTTCCCGCTTCTCCCACTGGTCAGGAGGAGAAGGGGGCTAACCCCCCCCACACACACAGGGTTGCTTCACTTAGCATTATATTCTCCAACTCCATCCATTTACCTGCAAATGCCATGATTTTATTCTCTTTTAATGCTGAGTAATGTTACATTATGTATATATACCAAAGTTTCCCTATCCATTCATCTACTGTAGTGCATCTGTGTTGGTTCCACATTTAGCTATTGTGAATTGTGCTACTATAAACATTGATTTGGCTGTGTCCCTTTAGTATGCTGTTTTTAAGTCCTTTGGGTATAAACTGAGGAGTGGGATAGCTGGGTCAAATGGTAGTTCCATTCCCAGTTTTCCAAGGAATCTCCATACTGCTTTCCATATTGGTTGCATCAATTTGCAGTCTTACCAGCAATGTATGAGTGTGCCTTTCCCCCCACATCCTCACCAACTCATATTGTTTGTATTCTTAATAGCTTGCTATTCCAACTGGAGTGACATGAAATCTTAGAGTGGTTTTGATTTGCATTTATCTAATTGCTAGAGATGTATAACATTTTTTCATATGTGTGTTGATTGATTATATATCACCTTCAGAGAAGTGTCTATTCAGTTCCTTGGCCTATTTATTGATTGGGTTATTGTTTTTTTTTTTTGATGCTAAGGTTTTTGAGTGCTTTATATATCCTAGATATTAGTGCTCTATCTGATGTGCTTATGGTAAAGATTTGCTCCCATTCTGTAGGTTCTCTATTCACCTCACTGATTGTTTCTTTTGCTCAGAAGTTTTTTAGTTTGAATCTATCCCATTTATTGATATTAATTCTTGCACTATAGGAGTCTTATTAATAAAGTTGGGCCCTAATCTGACATGATGGCTATTTGGGCCTACTTTTTGTTCCATTAAGTGCAAGGTTTCTGGTTTAATTCCTAGGTTTTTGATCCACTTTGAGTTTTGTTCATAGTGAGAGATAGGGGTTTAATTACATTTTGTTATATGTGGATTTCCAGTTTTCCCAGTACCATTTGTTGAAGATGCTATCTTTTCTCCAAATCTTAGACCCTTGCAAATGTTCTCATCTACTTTTGACAATTGTATAAAGGCAACTCAATAGAGGAAGGATGGTCTTCTCAACAATTAGTGCTGGAGCAATTGGATGTCCATAGGCAAACAAACAAACAAAAAAACAAAGTTCCAAACCTCATACTTTATACAAAAATTAGCTCAAAATGGATCACAGACTCAAGTGTAAAATATAAAATTATAGTCTTTTTAGAAAAGATCATAAGAAACAATCTTTGGGATCTAGGGCTAGGCAAAGAATTCTTAGGCTTAACACCAAAAGTATGATCCATAAAAGGATAAATAGAAAAAAATGAACCTCATCAAAATTAAAAAGTTTTCTTCTATGAAATTGCATGTGAAGAAAATGAATGATAAACTACAAATTTGGAGAAAATATTGGCAAACAACATAACTGACAAAGGACTGGGAATTGCACCCAGGGCCTTATGCATGCTAGCCAAGTACTCTAACACTGAGCCACATCCCCAGCCCCAGGATTAGTATCAAGAATATATAAAGAGCTCTTAGAACTCAGCAGTTAAAAAAATCCAATTATAAAATAATAGAAATATACAATGTAGAAACATTTCACCAAAGTGAATACACAGATTGCAGATAAGCATATTAGAAGATGTTCAACATCAGTAGCCATCAAATTAATATCACAATGAATCATTAATATACATTTATTAGAATGGCTAAAATAATAAAAAAAAATAACAGTGATGACAACAAATGTTGGTGAGGAGTCAAAAGAACTGGATCACAAATTGATATGGAAATGTGAAATGATATAGCTACACTTGTAACTAGTTTCACAGATTCTTATAAAACTTAACATGCAATTTCCAGATGGCCCAGGGAGCACAATTTGGGTATTTATCAAAGAGAAGTCGAAATTTATGTTCACACAAAAAACTTATACATGAGGAGGGATGGGGTGGTGGCTCAGTGGCCAAGTGCTTGTCTAGCATGTGTGAGGCACTGGGCTTGATTCTCAGCACTGCATGTAAATAAATAAAATAAAGGTTCATTGACAACTAAAAAATATTTTAAAAATCTATACATGAATGTTCATAGATGCTTAATTAGTTTTTCAAGAAAAATTTTTAGTTGTAGATTGACAGAATACATTTATTTCATTTATTTTTATGTGGTGCTGAGGTTTGAACCCAGTGCCTCTCATGTGTTAGGCAAGTGCTCTACCACTAAGCACAACCTCAGCACAAATGCTTTATTCTTAGGAGGTAAAATTTAGAAACACCCCAGATGTCCTTCAACAAGTGAATGGTTAAAAAAAATTACATCCATACCATGGAATGCAACTACTCAGTAAGTTTAAGAAACAAACTATTGATGCATGCTACTTAGTTGAATGCCTAGGAAATTAAAACTGTTCACAAAAGATTAAAAATGTGATTTTATTTATGTGACATTTTCAAAATGACAAGATTTCAAAAATGGAGAACAGATTAGTGGTTGTTAGGGGTTAGGAGTGGGGAAAATGACAGTAGGAGGACGTTCATGATTGTAAAAGGGCAACAGATAGGATCCTAGTGTCAGTATTTTGACATTGTGGTGAATATGCCTATACAGAACAAAAATAATGTATAAAACTAAGTATACAATACATACACACTGACATAAATGAGAATCACTAAAATTGTAGAACCTAAATAAGATTGGTGGATTGTATCAAGGTTTGTATCCTGATTTTGATATTATACTATATTTTGTAAAATTCTACCATGGGGTAAACTGGACAGAAGGAACAGTGATCTCTCTATATTATTTTTTAAAGCTGCATGTGAATCTTTACTTACTTCACTGAAAATTTTAATTGGACATGCTATTTCAGAAGTCTAGAGAAGAGATGTGGAAACTAAACTTTGGTAATAATGGAGGTCTTGCTAGTAGTTCATTTTTTAAAAGATTTTCAACATCAGTAGCCATCAAAGTAATATCACAATGAAGCATTGCTATGCATTTATTAGAATGGCTAAAATAATAAAAAAAAATAACAGTGATTGCAACTGTTGGCAAATGTTGGTGAGGATTCAAAAGAACTGGATCACAAATTGATGTGATCAATTTGCACAGTATGTTCCCACTTATGATGTGGGGGGCTAGGGCCTCCCAAGAAACTGAGACAGTGTAAAGCCCCCCCACCTTCAAACCCAGATTCTTGTGATCATGTCAGCAAGATTTAAGATATGTTGCTCACAGAAACAGGCATGAGTTTATTGAAGGGATGGGAAAGAAGAAAGGGGACACTCTCAAGGGATAGAATGGGTTCTCTCAGAGAGGAGAGGAACAGTATGCCTCTCCTGCACTCTTAATTTATTGGGGATCCCTGAGAAGTTTCCAGAGAGCCCCACCCAGGTCCACCTCTTCACTTTTGATTGACAGCAAGGTGACATCAGACTTTCAAGTCCCCACTGCCATGACAACTCTAGGCCACCTTGGCCCATGCTGACCAGTTCTAATTGGATTCTTAACTATAAATTCTTACAGATTTTATGGTTAGGAGGAATTATCCTTATTTCCATGAGATTCGGGTTCTGGTCTATGAAAAGGGTCACAAAAGCCCCTCCCTTCAGGGTAACTTGGGTTCCTCTTATCAATATTATTTTGGGCATGCATTTCTTCTGTGGCTAACAGGTAGTTTGCTGAAGAATGTGACATACCCTGTCCATTGAGGCCAGGCAGGGCTGTAGGTAAGTTGCTTCTTGCAAAAGAAAGCATGTGGGGGTCAGCACAGTGGGCCCAGTTTATAGAATTATTCCCTTAACCTTGTGTTCCCACAACTCGCGTCTGTCTCCTATCACTTTAAAATACCAATTTTTATATTCAGTGTTATCTTAATTTCCAAAAGAAATCAAAGCATCTATAGGAGAAACCTTAAAAAGTACAAACAATTTTTTTTTAAATTTTTTATTGTGAGTTGTTCAAAACATTACAAATTTCGTGACATATCATATTCCACACTTTGATTCAAGTGGGTTATGAACTCACACCTTCACCCCATACACAGATTGCAGAATCACATCAGTTACACATCCATTGATTTACATATTGCCATACTAGTGTCTGTTGTGCTCCGCTGCCTTTCCCATCCTCCACCCTCCCCCCTCCCCAAAAAACACACCACCCACCCCACTCTCTCCTCTCTCCTCTCC
>NW_026000272.1:11199503-11204895 GCF_001458135.2 Marmota marmota marmota
CAGGACCCGGACCGAGAAGCAGTTTCCGCGGGCTCCTAGCCCCGGGCCAGGGAAGTTCCGGGAGCCGGAACTCGGCCGCTCCGTGCTCAGTGTAAGCTCCTATAAGAGTAGGCTCCAAGAAGCAGTCCCCACGGGCTCAGTTCCGGGAGCCGGAATTCGGCCGCTTAGTGCTTGGTGTATGCTCTGATAGGAGCAGGGTCCAAGAAGCAGCCTCCGCAGGCTCCGCAGCCCTGGGCCAGGGCGGTTCCGGGAGCCGGAACTCGGCTGCCCCGCACTCGGTGTTCGCTCCGATAAGATCAGGTTCTAAGAAGCACCCAGGCACTGAACCCTAGCAATCTGTCTGCAAGCCGCAGGTGAATGGCAGCCTGAAATTACCTGTCCTATGGCTGAATGAGCTGCAGTCAGTCGAAAACAGGGATGGTGACGTCAGCTTTCCAACATGGTGGCTGCTGGCCTCCTCTGTGGTCTGACCGGTGTGGAGAACCGAGATGGACCGCTACCTTCCCCCATCTCGAACCCAGAATTCAGCCCTGAGTATGGTGCTTGCACGGCTGGCAGAAACTGCAGCGCTGTATCCCTGCGTCGCTATCTCCTCGTTTCCCAGCGCGCGCTGCCAAACAATTTTGCTGGTGTTGTTAGAGGAGGGAGTTGTCATCAAAAAATGAGTCCCATTGCTTTGACAACCCTGAATGTCCAGGCTCCAGCTAAGGGAGTTTTAAAAAAAATAAAGTTCCCGAGGCCCTATATTTTGATGCAAAATTGTTTGAAAGAACTGAATTCTTCATGCTTATGTTTTGTCATCTATGTTATCTTATGGGTCATGTTTTAAATGTGTTAATGAAAATAGCATAAATGATTTAAAAGTTTACATTCTCCTAATGCTCAATTGCAAATATCAATAATATTGACAGCAGTTGGTAATATTTCCTCCAGCCTACCAGCAGGGAAGCGAGGAACTGATGCTCAGATTATAGAAATCAATGGGGCCAAATTTGGAACACATCAGAACTCCTAAAACGACTGATCCATTCTGAATAAATGAGAGCTAGGGGACAGGTCTGCAGCACAATTAATTGATCAATAAATTCTCTGAGACCTTTTGAGCTAAATGTAAACCTCAGCCATACACAGAGACAAGACTGAACAAACAAGAGTCTGGGTAAACAGCAAATGTGGTAGGTCACACTTCAGTTACCTGGGACCAATATGATTTTGGAAAATTTTCTTCATACTATGAGAGATCTCTGATAAATCACTACTCCACAGGAAAATATCCACCACAAAGCCTATGTTTATTCCTTTATTTTTATTTTTCTATCCTGCTTCACATCCTAGGAAAGAATTAAAAAGTAACTGCCTTGCTTACACACCTTTTCAAACAATGAAATAGCAAGAAAACAAACTGTTTTTAAAGTGGGTAAAGGACCTGAATAAATAATTGTTAAAAGAAGATATACAAATAACCAACAGATATGAGAAAGAGTGTTCAGTATCACTAATCATCAGGGAAATGGAAATCAAAACCACAATGAGATATCACTTCATACCTAGTAGGGATATCTAGTATTTAAATTAAGATATGATATATTGGTAAACATATGTAGCAAAGGGAACCCATGTACACTGTTGGTAAAAATGTAGATTATTTTAGCCAATATGGAAAATAGTATGAAAATTCCCTCCAAAATTAAAAATAGAACTAGCATATGAACAGCAATCACACTACTGGATACATATTCAAAGGAAATGAAATCAGTATGTTGAAGAGACATCTGCACTCACATACTTCCATGTTCATTGCAGCACTATTCATAATAGCTAAGATATGAAAACAATCTGAGTGTCCAGTAATGGATGAATGGATAAAGTATGGTATATATGTATAGCCAAATATTATTTAACCTTAGAAGAGAACAAAATCATGTAATTTGTGACAACATGGCTAAATCTTCAGAGCATTATATTAAGTGAAATAAGAGGCACAGAAAGACAAATACTCATGATGGTACTTAAATGTAGAATGTAAAAAATTGAACTCAAGATGGTATTTGCCAGGACCTGGGGGTGTGTTATGTAGGGAGATGTTTGTCAAATGATAAAGAGTTTCAGTTAAGAAGAATATGTTCTGGAAATGTATGGTAAAGCTTGGTAAATATAGTTGATAATATTGTAATGTGTACTTAAAAACTGCTAAGATAGTAGATCTTAAATGTTCTCAATACAAAAAGAAATATAAGTGTATGGGGTAATGGGCATGTTAATTAGCTTGATTTAAGCTATCCTAATTTATGGGTAACTCAAAACATCATGATGTACACTGTAAATACATAGAAGTTTTTATAATTATTAACATGTATTAATTATACAAATTAATGGGATTAACTGTGGTATTTCCGTAAATGCATACATTGTACATTGATCATGCCCATCTACTCTTCTACCCTTTTCTACCCTCCTCTCTCCTAATCCTTAGTCCCCTTCCCAGGACCTAGTGATCCCTATTCTACTTTCAGGTCATCTTGTTTGTTTGTTTGTTTTTGTTAGTTTCTACATGCAAGAGAAATCATGTGATTCTTATCTTTTTGTCTTGCTTATTTTTCCTAATATGATGTCTTCCAAATCTATTCATTTTCCTTCAAATGATAGAATTTCATTCTTATTTATGTCTGAATTATATTCCATTGTGTATGTGTATGTATATATTTACACATACAACTTACACATATTTTCTTTATCCATTCATCTCTTGACAGGCATCTAGGCTGTTCTGTTTTTAGTTTTATAAGGCGACACCCTACTGTTTTCCTTAGTTTTTGTGCTAAATTATATTCCCATCAACAGTGGATTAGGGTTTCTTTTTCTCCAAATCCTTGCCATCATTTATTTTATTTTCTATAATAGATGTTCTAACTGGGTTGTGATGAAATCTTACTGTGCTTTTGATTTGCTTTCCTCTAATGGTTAATGATATTGAGCATTTTCTACAAATTTATTAGCCATTTGCATTTATTCTTTTGATCTATTCAGATCAATTTGCACATTTTTCTTTGGATTGTTTTTGTTGTTAACCTTTTTGAGTTCTTTATATATTCTGGATATTAATCCCTGGTTGAATGAGTACCTGGTTTTCTACTATTCCATAGATTGTTTCTTCACTCTGTTAATTGTTTCCTTTGCTGGACAGAAACTTTAATTTCATGGAATCCTATTTGTCAATTCTTGGTTTTGAAGTCATATCCAGGAAATTGTTGCCTGTACCAGCTTCTTGAAATGTGTCCCCTATGTTTTCCTCTCATTTTTCAAGCTTTCAGGTATTGCATTAAGGTCTTTGATTAATTTGGATTTGATTTTTGTACAGGGTGAGATGGTGATCTAGTTTCAATCTTCTATATGTGAATATCCATTTTCCCAGCAGAGATTGATGAAGAAGCTGTGCTTTTTTCAATGTATGTTTTTGGCACCTTATCAATTATCAGTTGGCCATAGATGCATGCATTTATTTCTGGGTTCTCTGTTCTGTTCCATTGGTTTATTTGTCTGTTTTTATGCCAATACATAGCTTTGTAGTATGTCTTATAATCAGGTATGGTGTTGCCTCCAGCTTCATTATTTTTGTACAAGATTGCTTTGGATATTCAGGGTGTACTCCCATATGAATTTTAGGATTGCTTTTTCTATTTCTGTAGATAATGTCATTTTAAAAAGTATTTAATACCCTCAGTATTTATTATTGTCATTGAAGACCACAGGAATCATTTTATCTTACATTTGTAGACACATTTTATAGTTTACATTTTTACATTTCTTATCACATTTGTTTATTACACATACCTAAAGAGTAGGTAGACATTGTACCATTTTATGGTATAATAAAATCCTTTATATTCTAAGAATTTAAGTATTTTTTTTCACAATTCCAAAGCTACTAAGTGACAGAACAAAGATGCTAATATGTCTTTTAACTTCAACTACTGTGCTGGTACCACTATGTAGCAGTTGCTCATACATAAGAGATCAGGACTTTCCCATTTCTTTATGCAATAGTCACCTTAACATAGGTCATCATTATTTATATTTATATTACTCCAAGCATGGCTGCCATAAAAGTACTCAATGCATTTCATTTTCTGTTTTTGATGCTATATAAATAGTATTTTTATTATTTTTATTTTAAATATTTTATTGGTACATTATAACTATATATAATAGCGGGATCCATTATTGTATATTTGTACATGCACATGACATAATTTGGTCAATTTCATTCCCCAGTACCTCCCTTTTATTTTATTTTATCCTTCCTCTGGTCCCCTTTCTGTACTCTATTGGTCTCCCCTCTATATTTATGAGATCCTCTCCCTTTCCCCCCCTTTATTTCTCCTTAGCTTCCATGTATAAGAGAAAACATATGACCCTTGACTTTCTGAGTATGGAATGTCATTGAAATTGTGTGCATGTGTTTGTGAACACATGTGCACCTGTTACTGGGGATTGATTAATCCCAGGGGTGCTCCACCACTGAGATACATTCCTGCCTCCTTTTTTAAATTTTATTTTGAGACAGGGTCTTGCTAAGTTGCTGAGGCTGGCCTTGAACTTGGAATCTTTCTGCCTCAGACTCCCAAGTTGCTAGGACTACAGGAATGTGTCACTGTGCCTAGCATTTGTTTGGTTTTGTTTGTGTTCCAGTGCTAGGGAATGAACTAAGAAAACACCTTTTATTGTTTTCTTCAATTTCTTTCTTCAGTGTTTTCTCATTTTCATTGTAGAAGACATTCACATCCTTAGGTTCATTTCTAGGTTATTTATTTAGTTGTTGTTCCTCTGTAGGTAAGGATTGTTTTATCCACTGCTAGATCCTCGGTGCCTAGAAGAGTATTTGGTATGTAGGATGAACTTAATATGTATGAGTGTGAACGAATGAATGAGATGCATACTTTGAAAAGAGATATGGGTTAGAGAAAATAACTCAGAAAATATCAGTATAGCTATAGGAGTGAATAAGATTACCTGGAAAATATGAGAACATTGAGCAGGGAGAAACACTGAAGATAGATAGAATCCTGGAAGGCATCAATTAAGAGCCTTTATTTATTTATTTTTTTATTAGTGTTTGATTTACGTATCTTTCTTTACCATTTTACTTTTATTTTTTATATTTTTTTTATTTTTTATTGTTGGTTGTTCAAAACATTACATAGTTCTTGATATATCATATTTCACACTTTGATTCAAGCGGGTTATGAACTCCCATTTTTACCCCATATACAGATTGCAGAATCACATCAGTTACACATCCATTTATTTACATATTGCCATACTAGTGTCTGTTGTGTTCTGCTGCCTTTCCTATCCTCTACTATCCCCCCTCCCCTCCCCTCCCCTCCCCTCT
>NW_026000272.1:11208223-11221531 GCF_001458135.2 Marmota marmota marmota
GCTAGGCTTGTTCTGTCGGTGGTCGCAGTTCTGCCTACTTTGCAGGCGCAGGCAGCGGCACTGCCCCTCTGCAGGCCTCTGGGGCTGTTCTGCCAGTGGGTCGCAGGTCCGCCTACCTTGAAGGCGCGGGGAGGAGGGCGGCTCTACCCTTCCGCAGGCCGCTGGGCCTGTTCTGTCTGTTGGTTGCAGGTCTGGCCTGTTCTGTGGGTGGTCACAGTTCTGTCTACCTTGCAGGCGCTGGGGGAGGGGGCGCCTCTGCCTCTCAGCAGGCCGCTGCTCCTGTTCTGCAGGTGGGTCACAGACCCGCCTACCTTGCAGGTGTGGTTGGCAGCTCTGCCCCTCCGCGGGCCACTGGGCCTTTTCTGTCGGTGGTCACAGTTCCGCCTACCTTGCCAGCACGGGGGGGGGAGGGGGCGGCTCTGCCTCTCAGCAGGCCCCTGCGCCTGTTCTGTGGGTGGTCACAGTTCCGTCTACCTTGCAGGCGTGGGGGGAGGGGGCGGCTCTGCCTCTCAGCAGGCCGCTGCGCCTGTTCTGAATTAAGAGCCTTTAAAAGATGCTTAAGCAGAAAAGAAATGAGGAAGAGCTACAGAGAGAAAAAGGAAACTGGAGGAAATACAGTTTTCCCCATTGATTGATAGCAGAAACCATAAATGAGAATTATTCCAAATTATATTCTTATATTGTATGCATGTATGAACATATAACAACAAATTCCATCATTATGTACTTCTATAATGTACCATTTAAAATGTGGAAAAAAATGAGAATTGTCAGAATCAGAAATTGGACAATAGTAACAAATGATGCAGTAGGGTCAAGTAAAACAACAAATTCCATCATTATGTACTTCTATAATGTACCAATTAAAATGTGGAAAAAAATGAGAATTGTCAGAATCAGAAATTGGACAATAGTAACAAAGGATGCAGTAGGGTCAAGTAAAAGTGACTGAAAATTATTTCTCAAACTTGGAAACGGGGACATCATTGATGACTTTGGTGAGATCAGTTTCCTCTGAGCAACAAGGCAGAAGGTACAATGCTATGAGTTCAGTAGTGAGAGGTTTTAAAGGAATGGGGGTTCTAAACATAGATAATTCTTTCAAGAAGATTGGTTGTGAAGGATATACCATGGTATTGGGGGGCTAAGGAAGAAGATCTATTATTTTTAATTAGGACATATTCAGTCATTTTTATATTTATGATTACGAAGACTCAGTAGGGAAGGTGAAGCAGAAAATACAGGAGAGACAGAAAGGAGGAATAATCAATGGGGAAGGCAAGAGGATATAAATATTTGTACAGAGGAGCATAAAATTCAGAGTATATTCCTAATGGTCTTTGCTTTCTCCTGGCTGTAATAATCATGACTAAGTGTTGAAGGTATGATGTGAGGTCCTGAGGTGATTTCCATTTTGTTTTGTATTGTGGAAATTTAAGGTGAAAAAGTAGGTAAAATTTTAAAAATTACCCCTCCTTTCTGTATCTTGACTTTTTGTTATACTTTCTGGGAGATTTCCTCAATTTAGTATTCCAACACTATTCCACTTTCAGCTCTTCTCAAGGGGATATTTAACTTCTGCATGGGAGGAGAGGTATATAAATAGGTCAGACTGGCAATGAGGTCCTTTGATGGACCATTTCTCTTGTTCTTTATTTTGGTATCATAAACTCTCTTTTAGAAAAAAAAAATACTTTTTCCTGAACATCATTGCTCTATCTACAAATGTTTACAGTTTGTATTGACCTGAAGATATGGCTTCTACAATAGACAAAATGAAAATATGACCAAGGTTATTAATTCTTTCTATTACTACTCAGGATTTCAAAATAGTTAATTTGTTTTTTTCTTGAGCTATCACTCATTTCTACCTGAAGCAGAAGTAAACTGTCCTGTCAGGTTCTGTGACATATTCTAGATACATGGACTATAAAGAGTATGTATTCTGGTTGGCCTATTTATTTATTCAAACAAAAAGTACCTAACCTATGTGAAGAGGTATGCAGGGCAATTCAGGAAATTTAGAGTTAGATCAGGAACAAAATTCATTCTTTACCCTCTGCTAAGAGCCACAGCCAAGTAATTGATGCATGGCATTTTTGGTTGAAAGGTGAAGCCAGCAAGCCTTTGAGATGATATGATTATGTTAAGATTTGCATTCATATGGATATTGGACTCCTGCTGTTCACCTTGGCCTGCTACTGGACTTCTGGAGAGTTCCCATTGGTTGGGGAAGTGCGGTAGGAGGGAATTCCGGAGGAATTGTGTTGGTCGGCAATCTTCCCGGGAGCATACGGGGCATTGGAGGCAGTTTCAAAAATAAAGTTTATTCCTGCTTAAGTGGCTCGTGATTTTGTGCCCAGCCAGACTGCGGCAACCCTCTGGTCCCTGATTGTGTACATAATTTATGTCATGATCAATCTAGTCACTAAACCCAGAAACTTGGGAGTCATTGTACCTGGCAGATTTATTTCTGATTTGTTTAATTTTCAATATTTCCATTGACATGATCTTAATCTCTGTCACACCATATATTACTTGGACTACCTGAACACTTTAACTTTTCCAATTCTCTACAATATCATTCAGGCTGCATGGGAACCACCCTATTTAAAATACCACAATGGCTTTCGGTTGTTTTTAGGGTAAAATCTAAAATCCTTAATGTGACCTATAGGTAAGGCCCTTTATGATTTAAATCTAGTCTATCAAATGAAGCTTACTCTTTGGCTATGTCTTCACTTAGTACAGGAGCTTTATACCTATATTCACAAACACTATTTGTTGTGCATTTTTATAAGTCTTGGATTTTGTTCTGAAGGTAATATTAGCTTCATAAGACAGGAGGGAACATATTTCCTCCTCTTCTATTTTCTAAGAGATTGTGTTAAAATTCACATTATTTCTTCCAAATTTCCATCTGATATTATTTTACTTTTGCCCAGAGGGCAGTTTGTCTCATCTGTTTTCTTAAACTTAGAATTGCTAGTATTAAAAAAATAAGTCTGATAACTCAAATGTTGGGTTACTTTGAGGTTTGCTTGAATTCCCTGTTTGTCTTGGCATTCTCTTAGTTAACTTGAAAATTTTTATTCAGTATAGGAACTTTTTACATAAAAATCATAGATACTCTGAATAAATAATAAATTCTTAGCTTTGGGCAGGAATTTATGTCTATTAACTCAGCTAAATATCATGTAGTCATGGAATACATTGTTAAGAGGTTAGAGTTCATTTTGTCAAAATCTGTTTCAAAATTAGACCCTCTCCTATTGTTTACTTCTTTAGTGGTCTCAAAAAAAAACTGGTTATTTACCAACGCCTCTTTTGTTTAGCAATCCCTAGAGCCCCATTTGTGTGTCCTCAATATCATGATAAACTTTATAGGTCTACTTGTCTCTTCTTAGCTGCCAGTTTTTCCTCATGCACTCTGCTTCTCAGAATGTAGGCCTAAATGTTAACAAATGCCAGTGGGGGAAAAAGTGTCATTGAATGTTGAGTTCATGGTTCATCTCAAAGAATTCCCCTTCTCTTTCAGGCCTTCACTTCTGAGGTCCATCTGCCTTGGTAGCACTGTGATGCCTCAAGGCAGATATTTTGTTTTTAAAAATACATACAATTTTTAAATTTTTCTTGGTAAGTGGTTTGATCTGCTACAAGTGAATGGAAAATAATTCAAAACAGCTATTCAACTTGTAGGGTTTTACAAGTTGACCTTTATAAGTTAATAAACTTCTCTTCTGTTCTTGATTTGGTAAGAGGATTTTGCCATCCTATTGGTATGTTGAAAGTGAAATGTTCTTGGTCATAATACATTATTCTTTATTCTTTGACACAGTGGTGGATTATTACATTTTATTTAGGATTTTCCATCTTTTTTTTTTTTTGTACCATGGATTGAATTCAGGGGCACTCCACCACTGAGCCACACCCCTAGCCCTATTTTGTATTTTATTTGGAGACAGGGTCTCTAATTGCTTAGGGCTTCACTTTTGCTTAGGTTGGCTTTGAACTCATGATCCTCCTGCCTCAGCCTCCCAAGCTGCTGGGATTACAGGCATTTGCCACAGTGCCTGGCTTCTCATTTGTTTTTATTTGTGAAATTCGTTTGACTTTTATTTCTTGTGCTGTATTTTTTCTGCTAAAACAAATGGTTATTTTTAAAAATTCTATGCTTACAGTTTAAGGTAGATTTCACCTATGGCCTGAAGATTGATTTGCACTCACACATAAAGCCATATGAATCTTATATTGAGGGAATCGGTCTTTGACCAAATTGCAACCATTTTTTTTTTTTGCTTATGTTCTATTCAGGTGCTCAAATCTAGATCATTTATATAGTCTTAATTATTTATTTAGTATAGGCTTAAATATTTTAATTGAGGTTGTACATAGCATTAAGTTAACCCTTACATTAAAAAAGTATCTTATGTACCTATGTTCACATTCCCTTTTTTTTAGATGCTCTGCTTTTTTCTCTTCTTTTTCTTAGTCAAAATTGCCAAAGTTCTCATTTTTCTTGGTCTTAAAAATCTTAGTTTTCCAAATTTACTTTCAGCAGCCAATACCAATGAGGTATTTTCTGAATCTAACCACATGGCATCATCCCCACTACTAAAACCTTTGTCAAGATATTATAATATTTGACCTAAACTACTACTATAGAATCTGAATAGACTCCTTGCTATGATTCTTACTCACTCAGTCCATTCTCTGTATTGCATCTTACTGATAACATTAAAATAAAAGTCATGTCACATTATTCTCTTTCATTAAAACTTTCAGTATAAAACAAACAATCTAAATATTTATCAGTAAGGTATGATAAATTTTAGTATATTCAATGAAATGTTACACAGCCCATTAAAAATGATGATGGAGGGCTGAGGTTGTGGCTCAGTGGTAGAGTGCTTGCTTAGCATGTGTGAGGCACTGAGTTCAATCCTCAACACCACACAAAAAAATAAATGTCTATCAACAACTAAAAAAACCATCATAAAATGATGATGAAAAACGTAACACTGATAAGGAAAGAATATTGTTGAATGAAATAAAACAGTCACATTATAGTCTATATAACATATGACATAGTTTCCTAAATTTCTGAGTGATATTTACTTTCTTTGTACTTTTATATATTATTTCATTTGTTTACAATGAGCACTCATTGTTATTATTATAAAAATAATAATATGTTTTAACATTTTCTCCATTGTAATGGGAATAAAATCCTCATTCGTTATCACAGTTTATATTACTGCATGTTATCACTCCCACCTATTTCTCTGATGCCATCTCCTACCATTCTTCCCTGATTGTGCAGTTACACTGTCTTGTTTGCTTTCTAAATGATAATGTGCTTGTTCCTACTTCAAAGCCTCCTGCCCCCACAATACTATTCTTCCTATTCTTCATTTGACTGGCTCCTTCTCATCACTCAAGACTCAGCAATGTGTCTGAGTGACTGCATTTATTTAAATTAATCAAATATAAGTCAAATATAAAATTCAGTTTCTCAATTGCATTTCAAGACCTCAATAGCCATATGTAGATAATGTTTACCAAATTGGACAATGCAGATTATAATGTATATTTTCATCAGCACAGAAAGTTATATTGGAAAGTGTTACTGGTAAGAACACTGAAAGAATTCATTGAGGCTCAATAAAAATATATTGAGTGGATTTTGAATTCTATAGGGATTGATTGTTTTGTTAAATTTTAGTATTTCCTGGTTTTATTATTTTTTCCTCATACTTTCTTTGGCATTATTTATTTTGGTTCTTTTCAATATTTTCTGACTTAAAATTGAACTTTATATTATTGGTCATTTGATGTTCTCAGTAAGGTACTTTATTGTACATATTTTATTCTTACCAAATGTTGGCTACGTTTCACTGGGATACATATATCGTGTTATAGTTTAATATGAAATGTTTCCAAAAGACACATGTGTTGAAGGTTTGCAGCAATGTTCAGAGGTGGGGATGTGGGGAAGTTATTGGATCATAAGGATTATAACATCATCATTAGATTAATCCATTGAAGGATTCATAGCTGAGTGGACTGCTGAGAGGTCGTGGAAACTATAAGAGGTAGAACTTAGTTGGAAGAAATAGAACTTTAGAGGTGTGCCATTGGGAACTATATCTTGTTCCTGGCCCCTTCCCCTTTCTCTTTGTTTCACCATAAGGTGAGCAACTGTATCCTATCATGCCCTTCTGTCAAGATTGGCTGCCCTACCGTATTCCTAGAAAAATGGAGCCAGCCAAACTATGTACTGAAACATTTGAAACCATGAGCCAAAATAAATCTTTCCTTTTCTAAGTTGATTTTTTTCAGAAATTTTGTGCCAGGGACAAACAGTTGACTAACACTTATAATTTTCAATTCATTGTTTAGCTTTAAACAACTTGTGATTTTCCTATAATTCAGGAATAATCTAAGAGAAGAATTTCCTGAATGGTAGAGTAAGGACTTCCAAAAATTTATTCCCTTATCAAATATTAAGAATTGAAGAAAAAATATCAAAATAAGAATTTTATAATTCTAGAAATTAACCAGAAATTGCTGTAATTTAAGGAGAATTTATTCAATAAAAAAATGACTTACTGGTGGTATGAACCACAAACTTTGTGGCACTTTTACTAGCCCTATTCTTCCCCACCCAGATAGATACTCATCTTCTTGAAAATGAATAGCCTAGTAAGCACTGGAAGGAGCAGAATGGGGTTGAAGCACTTCCAAAGGTCCATTCCCAGGTAACTGCCATTATTTTATCTATCTGTCCATTCCTTATAAAATCCAAGTTTGCAGGGCTTGTCTTTATTTGACCCAGGTCAGAGTTTTCCTAGGATGAATAGCTTTTTCCCCAGCGGTATTTGTAGAATCAGGGACAATTTTTTAAGCATCTTAGTTGCTTGAGATGCAGATAACAGTTGGGTCAAATAGCAAGGTAATCAAAATACCTAAAAGGAAAATTGGGAACAAAACATCCCTAGAGATCTTTAAAATTTTATGATATTTTGAGAAAATCAAGAAGGTCATGTGTAGGACTAGTATGTGGTGCATGCAGAAGTCTAAAAAGGTCCTAATCTCTGACATCTGACTGACCTGGAGGTTTGTGTGAACTGGAAGTGAAACAACTACCTGCTGGATTGTCTGAGGCATATTCCAATATATACACATAGTCCTTTGGCCATGAGAGCCCCTTGACTTGAATTAAAAAGTTATGGGTTCAAGGCATTAAATGAACAGTGTTTACAATCATTACCTGACCTCTAGGCTAACCAGACACTCCAGTGACTAAAAATGATAAAGTATACAGACTTTACAGGGTTAGTCCAGGAAAGTTGCTATGTGAGCAGTAAAAGTAGCAGCAACAACAAAAACAAAGAACAACCACAGCAAATTATGGGGAGAGGGGAATAATCTGATTTCTAGAATTGCTGCACTACATTATTTAAAATGCCTCATTTTAAATACCTGTCTAGAAGAGTTTTTAAAATCTGTTTCTTAGTTTGTAGATTGTTTTTGTAGTCACCATTTTCTGGTTAGTGTATAAATTTGTTACATTGTCATCGGTAGATTTTGCCTTTATTACATTTATTTTTGCAATGTGCAGGAATTTTTGTGTATGTGAGAAAAAGAGGAAAGAAGGGAGGAATGGAGGGAGGGAGGAATGGAGGGAGGCAGGGAGGGATGGAGGGAGGGAGGGAGACAGAAATAATGTGTGGTTAACCTTTAAGATGGTTCCATATCTGTTTAAAAATAAGGTGGATTATCTCTGTGTAAAACTTTCTCTAAATTGGTATTATATCATTTTTGCTAATTGTTTTTCAAATATTCTCTATCATTTCTTTTTCCTGCATTTTGTTTTTTACCTTGCATTATTTTAGGTGAGTATCTTTTTAAAAAAAATTGCCTAATTAGATTTTTAAAAAATCAAATCTGAGAATCTCCCTCAAAAGTAGGAGAAAATGGGCTTGAGTTGTAGCTCAGTGGTAAAGGGCTTGCCTCATATGTGTGAGGCACAGGGTTCAATCTTCAGCACCACATAAAAATAAATAAAATAAAGATATTGTGTCCATCTACAATGAAAAAAAATTAAAAATAGGAGAAAACTTAGTATGATATTCTCCATTTCCATCCATTTACCAGCAAATGCCATAAATTCATTCTCCTTTATGGCTGAATAAAACTCCATTGTGTATAAATATCACATTTTAAAATCCATTTATCTGTTGACAAGTACCTGGGCTGGTTCCATAATAACTTGGCTATTGTGAATTGCACTGCTATAAACATTGAAGTGACTATTATCACTATAATATGCTGATTTTAGATATTTTGGGTAACTATTGAGGAATGGCATAGATGGGTCTTAAGGTGGTTCTATTTCTAAGTCTTTGAGGAATCTCCACACTGCTTTCCAGAGTGGTTGTGCTAATTTGTAGTCCCACCAATGATGTATCAGGGCCACATCCTCACCAGCATGTATTTTTTTTGTATTCTTATTTATGTTCTTGATGATTGCTGTTCTAACTAGAGTGAGATGAAATCAATGTAGTTTTGATTTGTATTTACCTGATTGCTAAAGATGTTGAACATTTTTACATATATTCATTGAACATTTGTATTTCCTCATTTGGGTAGTGTCTGTTTAGTTCTTTTGTCCATTTATTAACTGGGTTATTATTATTTTTTGGTTTTAAGATTGTTAAGTTCTTTATATATTCTGGATACTTGTCCCCTGTCAGAGGAGTAGCTAGCAAAGATCTCCCATTTGGTATACTCTCCCTTCATACTCTTGATTGTTTCCTTTCTTGTACAGAAGCCTTTTAATTTGATGCTGACCCACTTATTGATTGCTGGTTTTATTTCTTGTGAATTAGTGGTCTTGTTAAGTAAGTCATCCTGCAACAGTATGTTAGAGCATTGAGCCTACATTTTCATCTAGCAGTTGCAAAGTTTCTGATCTGATTCCTAGGTCTTTGATCCACTTTGAGTTGAATTTTGTGCAAGGTGAGAGATGGGAATCTAGTTTAATTATTCTACATGTAGATATTGAGTTTTCCCAAACCATTTGTTAAAAAGGTTATCTTTTCTCTAACATGATTTTTACACTTTTTGCCAAGTATTAAATGTCTGTATCTATGTGAGTTTGTCTCTGTGCTATCTCTATTCCATTGGTCTTCATGTCTGTTTTGATACCAAAACCATGCTGTTTTTGTTACTAGAGCTCTGTAATATATATTTGAGATCTGGTATTGTGATACATTCAGTATCATGGTTCTTGCTTAGGATTCCTTTGGCTATTCTGGGTCTTTAATTCTTCCAAATGAATTTTAAAACTTCTTTTTCTAGTTCTATGAAGAATGTCATTGATATTTTCATGGAGATTGCATTGAATCTGTATATTGCTTTTGTTAATATGACTATTTTGATAATACTAATCTTGCCCATCCAAGAACATGGGAGATCTTTCCATATTCTAAGGTCTTCCTTAATTATTTTCTTTGTTGTTCTATAGTTTTCATTTTAGAAGTTGTTCACCTCCTTTGTGAGATTTATTCCTAAGTATTTTAACTCAGAAAGCCAAGGGTTGACGATTTTCTCTTACATGCAGAAGCTAGACTAAAATAAGAAAAAAAAATGGGGGTTCCATGAAAATAGAAGGGTGATCAATGAAGGAAAGGAAGGAGATTGAGGGAGAGGGAGGGGGGCAGGAAAAGGGAGCAACCATGAAATGAAATTGACCAAATTATGCTATGTACATACATGAATATACTACAGTGAATTTCACCTTTTTGTATATCTATAAATTACCAATTTTAAAAAACCTATAAATAAATACAAGGAAGACAATAAAATAGAGGAATAGGGGGAGAGAGTAGGGGAGGGAAAGAGGAAATACTGGGAACTGATTTGAAGCAAATTATATTCCATGCAAGTGTAATTGTGTCAAAATGAACCCCCAAACCATGTGTAACTATAATATAGTAAAAAATAATTTAAAAACATAATTGCTAATAAATGTGGACAATTTTCAACCTTAGTAACTGAAGAAAATATAAAGCTATTATGTAAAAAGTTTATTGTGATTATTGATATGCATGGGCTCATTTCCACAATTTTACTTTCTATTTATAAAACTTTGTAGTAATTTCTTCTGAAATATTTCTTGCCATTTGGTGGAGTCAACATTTTCTTGTTACATCTTTTCTGTTCTACTTGTTTGAAGATTGTATCCATTCATTTTCTAATGTAGTAATTGTTACCCTCAGACTTTTTATGTCTACATTATTGTGGTATAACTATGATCATAAAACTGTTTGCTATTCCTCCCTGCAAAAAATAGGGATAGTCATTTAAATAGTCTCATTCAAAAAGCAATATATTCATCAGCAAATAACAACTACAGTACTTTAGCTTATACTTCTCAATAACAGCTAAAGTTAATCATTGTCTGTTGTTTCCTCCTTAATATGCTTTTTCCAGTCATAATTTTTGCCATATGATATCTATTTATATGTTGTCATAAAACATTTTTGATGATTCATATCAGATATTAACCATTTTTTGTAAAGGACAAGATAGAATTTTCAGGCCATTTGACTTCTGGTTTAACTACTCAACTCTACTGTCGCAACACAAAAGCAATCATACACAGCATGAAAAAGAACGAATATTGTTGCACTCCAATAAAACTATATTTAAAAATGCTGAATTTTAACTGGAACCAAATTCAGTGATTTTTTTAAGATAATACTTTCATATCATTAAATAGTGATGATATTTAATCAGGGCTGTGAACTTTTGTACAGAAGACTTTAAAAGAATTAAATCAAAATATATTTGTTAAAATGCACATGTATATTAAAAACACTGAAGTTTGAGTTTCATATAACTTTCATGTGTCACAAAATACTGATCTTTTTATTTTTACTATCCATTTAAAAATATAAAATAATTCTTAGCTTATGAACCACACTAAAGAGTTGGGGAGCCACAGTTTGCCAACACCTAATGTATATTAAAACACAAGGGATTCTAAAAAGATAATGACTTGAGAGCCACCAACTCAGATCCTTTCCATATCAGGTTTTACTCATCTCCCATTTTGAATAAGGCAAGCAGTCAAACCTGGATGGTGTGATTAAGTCTACAGATTCTATCAGAATCACTGGGTGGTACAGAAGGTCTGAAAACTTGAGATACTTTTTGCTGGCTAGGAGCCTATGGATCAGTGGTAGAGATCTGAGGCCAAAACTAGAGAAGAGCTGAATCTTGTTTGCTTCTGGTTCTGGGATACTACTTAATATTGTTCTCTCTTAATGCTTGATGTATAAATGAACTAGTGGACTGAGTTGTATAGTTCCTGAGGTGAGGTGATGATTTTTTGTTGTACTTGATGAATTCTTGGGTAACAGGTTTTTTTGATCTGTGTTTCATTGAGGGTTAATTGTTTTCCAGGTTGTTTTCTTTCACTGCAAAGAGTAGAAAACTGCTATTATTCAAGACACTCAAATACTCTTAACTGAAGGTGGAAGATAAACCAAACATGAAAAGATTAAAATAAATATCATACTTAATGAAAATCAATTACAATAAGTAAACCTTGTTGAGCAACTTTTTTAGTCATTCCTCTTTGCATAAAAGTATGGAAGTGTCAGGAAAGAATTTTAGAAACAAAACAAAACAATAACCAGTATAAATTTTTAAGAAAATTCATTTGGAACATTGAAAGATACTGAATGGAATTTAAATAATATGAATTTCTGGTAATTTGATTGATGAATTGAAAGAGAAGATAATCACTATTGAATGCAGTTTTAGTGATCTAGACAATCTAATGGAAAAAAATAATTCAAAACCAAATAAATAAATGGAAATAGTTGGGGAAGAGATACTTGGGGGACAGATCCAGGAGGCTAAACAGAAGAGTATTAAGAGTTCCAGAAGGAGGGGAAAATTGTGGGAGAGAGGAAGTATTTAAATAAATGATTAGAAAGATCCTTGATTTTGAGGAAAAAAAAGAACAACTTGAATCTGATAATCTGGAGCAGTTATTCATAAAGTATTAATTAGAGAAGCTATATAACTAAACATAGCCTCGGGAAATTCACATAAAGAGAACAAGCTTTCTGAGGTCCACACAAAGAGCAAGTTATTACAATGGCAGAAGAATCAGACCATATTAGACTTTTCATTTGTAATTCTGGAATCCAGAAGACAGGAGACTAGAGCAATAGTCACAACGTAATGAAGGAAAAATATTGTTACAATAAAGTCATTACTTATTGAAATATTCACTTGTCATACTGAAAGAAAGCACATAGGAAGTATGTAGGTATTTATACAATACGTTACTGTATGTATACTATAACTGAAGAATTTTATCAACAAGGTATATTTCATAAGGTAGACTTCAGACAAAGGACAAAAATAATAGAGACCCTGAGGTAGGGAAAGCTAAAGGGAGAAAACAATAATTTAACAGTATTATATTTAGTTAAATCTAAATGAATGATCATAGCATGAGTAGGAATTTCTACTATAAAATAGAAGTTTTTGAAATATGAACCATAAGGAAAGGCCTATTAATACTTTGGAACTAAAAAAGGAACTAAAATAATGAGAGGAGTGCTGAAATAAAATTGTTATAATGGTATGATTGGTAAAATGTAGTTTTCTCTTCATTTCATAATTGAGTAGCATAAGTATATTTGTAATTTTTAGAAATGGAATAGTAACCATTGACAGAACTGAAACACAGTCCAAAGCAGTAAGAAGATAAAAGGGAACAAAAACTTGACCAGCAAAAAACAAAAAACAAAACCAAGAAAGAGAATCAAGCAAAAAACAAGATGACAGAAAAAGGCTAAGTATACCAACGTTTTTTGAGATTCACTGTGCTATATTCACATATGTACATAGGAAAGTTAGGTCAGATTCATTCCACCATTCTTCCCTTATCCCATTCTTTCTCCCTCCCCCTCAGTCCCCTTCATCTAATCCACCAATCTTTATTCTATTTTTATGGAATTCTCTCCACACACATTTTCCCTTTCTCTCTTTTCCCCTCCCCTTATTTTTAAAAAATATTTTTCCATATTTTTATTGGTGCACTATAATTGCACATAATGGTGGGATTTGTTGTTAAATATTTGTATATGTATACAATATAATTTGGCCAATATCATTCCCTAGTATCTCCCCTTCCCCTCCCCTTCTCACTCCCATCCCTCTACTCTACTGATCTGCCTTTGATTTTCATGACATCTTCCTTTTTATCCCTCCTTTTTT
>NW_026000272.1:11225343-11241946 GCF_001458135.2 Marmota marmota marmota
ATATAGCTAAAGTATGATGACTTTAATTATTTTTAATGTTTTTTAGTTGTAATTGAACACAATACCTTTATTTATTTATTTATTTATTTATTTATTTATTTATTTATATGTGATGCTGACAATCGAACCCAAGGTCCTGCATGCACTAGGTGAGCACTCTATCACTGAGCCACAATTCCAGCCTCAAATGATGACTTAAATTCTTCAGGATAAATACAGAGGAGTGGTATAGCAGGGTCATATGGTGGTTACATTCCTGGTCTTTTGCAGAAATTCCATGCTGATTTCCAGAGTGAATGCACCAATTTGCAGTCCTATAAACAATGTATGATTGCACTTTTTTTCCCAAATTCTCTCCAGCATTTATTATATTTTAATTTAATTTTATTTGTTCTAATTAGTTATATATGATATCAGAATGCATTTTGATTCATTGTATACAAATGGAGCACAACTTTTCATTTCTCTGGGTGTACATAATGTAGAGTCACAGTACATGTGCACTCATTTATGTACTCAGAGTAATTATGTTCATCTCATTCCACCATCTTTCTTACCCCATTCCCCTCCCTTACTCTCGCCCGGTCTAAAGTTTCTCCATTCTCCCCAGTACCACCTCCCCATTATAGATCAGCATCCACTTATCAGAGAGAACATTTGGCGTTTGGTTTTTGCCCCCTCCCCTTATTTTGAATAAGCTTCTGCATATCAGAGAAAACATTCACCTTGACTTTCTGAGTCTGGCTTATTTCACTTAGTATAATAGTCTCCAGTTTCATACATTTAACATCAAAGGCCACAATTTCATCCTTCTTTATGGCTGAGTAATACTCTATTGGGTATGTACCACATTTTCTTTATCCATTCATCTGTTGAAGGGCACCTAGGTTCCATAGTTTGGCTATTGTGACTTGTGTTGCCCTAAATACTGATGTGGTTGTATCCCTATAGTAAGCCAATTTTGGATATATACCAATTAGTGGGATAGATGGGTCATATAGTGGCTTCATTCCTAGTTTTTTGAGAGATCTCCACACTGCTTTCCAGAATGATTGCACTAATTTGCAGTCTCACCAGCAATATATGAGTGTACTTTTACCCCCATATCCTTGCCATCACTTATTATTTATATTCTTGATAATTGCCATTCTGACTAGAGTGAGATAAAATTTCATTTTGTTTTGCATTTCCCTTATATCTAGAGATGTTGAACATTTTTTCATGTATTTTTGAGCCATTTGTATTTCTTCTTTTGAGAAGAGTCTATTTAGTTCTTTTGCTCATTTTTAAATTTTTGTTGTTAAGTTTTTTGAATTCTTTACATATTCTAGATATTAATGCCCTATCTGAGGAGGAGCTGGCAAAGATCTTCTTCCATTGTTTTGAATGTCTTTTCACATTCTTGTTTCCTGTGAAGAATCTTTATATTTGATGTCATCCCACTTATTGATTTTTGGTTTTATTTCTTGCACTTTAGGAGTCTTGTTAAGGAAGTCAGTTCCTGTGTCAACATGTTGGAGTGTTGGACTTACATCTTCTCTTCCAGAAGATGCAGATTTTCAAGTCTAATTCCTAGGTCTTTGATCTACTTTGAGTGGACTTTTGTGCAGGATGAGTAATAGAGGTCAAATTTCATTCTACTACATATAGATTTCCAGTTTTCCCAGCACCATTTGTTTCTAAATTTTGTCCAGTATTAGATAATTGTATCTATGTGGGTATATCTCTGTGTCTTCTATTCTATTCCATTTGTCTCCATGTCTGTTTTGGTGCCATATTATGCTGTTTTATTACTATAGCTCTGTAATATATGTTGAGGTCTGGTGATGTTTCCAGCATTGCTCTTCTTGCTCAGGATTGTTTGCCTATCCTGGGTCTCTTATGTTTCCAAATGAATTTTAGAACTGCCTTTTCTAATTCTGTGAAGAATATCATTGTTATTTTGATGGGGATTGCATTGAATTTCAATAGCATTTTGGTAATATAGAAATTTTGATACTATTAATTCTGCCTATCCAAGAGCATGTAAGTCTTTCAATCTTCTGAGGTTTTCTTTAATTGCTTTCTTCAATGTTCTAATGTTTTAATTGCAGAGGTTCTTTACCTCCTTCATTGGATTAATTCCCAAGTATTTTTTCAGGTTATTGTCATAAGCATACCAATTTTAATATGATCACGATGAACTCTCCCACCAAAAGGGAAGAACAATCCAGCTATTTTTTTCAAAAGAACATATCTAAAATAAAATTATGAAAGAAAGATGAAATAAGTGATAGGAAAGAGAACACTATCTTTTATAAGAATCAAAAAGGGAACAGTAACAGAGCAATGCACATCAGGCTAAATGAGATTAACTTAAAGAACATTAACCAGATAAAAAGGACATCATTCAATGGAAAAGCTAAGTTTTAAAAAGGAAAAAAAAGAAAGAAAAAAGATTAGTGATCATAAGTTAGCATATATCCTTAAAGAGCAGCTAAAGTTTTATTAATATTCCTCAAATTTTAAGGCAAAAACCAGTTATAGTAGGGATTTTATTATACCCCTTTCAGCTTTTGTCAAAACAAAACCTAGGTAAAGTGTTGAGAATATAAAGAATATAAACAATGTGCTTGATTTACTGAATATATTTAGAACCTTATATCCTAAAAATATGGAATATATATACACTTATTTTTGAAATAATTTTTAAGCTTTAACTTCATTTTTTATTTGTATAGATTTATGGGGTACATTATAGTAATTCAATACATGTATACAATGTGTCATAATCAAATCAGGGTTATAAGCTTTCCCATATCTTCAACCATACATAACTTTTATGTGTTGAGAACATCAAACCCTTATTTTATAGTCATTTTGAACTATATCATGTTTTTTAAACCAATAGTTTCCATATTGTGCTAAATAAGAAACAGAAGTGATTCTTCCATTCTGTATTTTTGGTGTGCCCTACTGAACTTCTTTCTGTGCTCACTCCCTGCCCTTCCCAGTCTTTAGTAACCACCATTCTCGTCCTTTATTTTTTTTTTCTGGTACTGGAGATTAAACCCAGGGGTACTTTACCACTGAGCCACAATCTCAGCCCTTTTTGTTGAGAGACAGGGTCTCGCTAAGTTGCTTAGGAACTCAGTAAGTTGCTGAGGCTGATCTTGAATTTGTTATCCTCTTGCCTCAGCCCCCAAGTCACTAGGATGACAGGCCTGTGCTGCGGCATCCCACCCTAGTCCATTGTTCTACAAGGCTGACTTACTGATTTTCACAAATGTGTAAGAATATGTGTGTATATATTTCTGTATCTGGCTTGTTTTACTTAACATAATGGCTTCTGGTTCCATCTGTGTTGCTGCAAATGACATAATTTCACTTTTTAGGGCTAAATTATATTGTGTAAATATACTACATTTTCTTCTCAACTGAAGGACATTTAGGTTGATTCATTATTTTGGCTATTGTGAATAGTGCTACAATAAACGTGGAAGTGCATATATGTTTTTGGTATAATGATTTCATCTCTTTTGGATGACTACCCATAGTGGAACTGCTGGATCATATGGTAGTTCTACTTTTAGTTTTTTGAAGAATCTCCATATTGTTTTCCATAGTGGCTATACTAATTTACATTCCTACCAACAGTGTATAAAATTTCCCTTTTTTCTGCATCCTTGTAAGCTTCCCCCCCCCCAATACTCAGGATTAAACTCAGGGGTATATTATCTCTGAGGTATATCTCCAGCCCTTTTTATAATTTTTAATTTTGAAACAGGGTCTTGCTAAATTTCCCAGGCTAGCCTGACACTTGCAATCCTCCTGCTCAGGCTGCCAGGACACTGGGATTACAGGCATGTTCCCCCGAAACCTGGTTTATGTTTTGTCTTTTTTATGATAGCCATTGTACCTGAGGCACTTCTTCTTCTATTAAAGGAATATTAACAGAAACTGATCAGAAGCCAGAGATGATTTTGCAACTCATATTTTCTGCTTGTAATAATAAAATTAAATTAGAATGAACCAATAAAAATATGACAAAACTAACTTAAGAACTTGGATATTAAAAATTACTTTCTTGGGCTGAGGCTGTGGCTCAGTGACAGAGCATTTGCCTTGCATATATGAGGCACTGGGTTCAATCTTTAGTACCACATAAAAATAAATAAAAACAAAATAAAGATATTGTGCACATGTATAACTAAAAATATTTTAAAAATTACTTTCTTAAACACTCCCTTTCAAAAATGGGCCTGCATACTTGAAATTATAGTTTATCTAGGAAGTAATAAAAAGGAGAATCCTCTTACTGAAATTAAAGGGATAGGGTTAGGGTGTTCTAAGGTGAAAATATGTATCCTTACTCATGCTTGTGTTGAAAGTTCAGATGAGAAATCTCAGCAGAAGAATGGAAATATTAAAAAATAAAACTAAATGAAAAGATTAAAACTAATAGTAAATATCTGAAATTTTATAAATTTTTGGTTGGACTTAAGAATAGATTTAAAGGGCTGGGATGTGGCTCAGTGATAGAGTACTTGTCCAGCATGCATGCGGCCCTGGGTTCCATCCCCAGCCCTGCAGAAAAAAGTAGACTAGACCTTGCAGTACAATGGATAAATAAAAATGAATATTATACCAATAAAATGTATTCTTTCCTAAGGAAAAATATGAACTGTGAACTATGGCATAACATTTTGTAAAAACTGTTATAACATTTTCTGAAGTCAGAAGGAGACACACCATAGGGTATAAAAGTGCTTGAATAAACAATGGCTACAAACACTCTTGACTTAAATAAACAGACCATTATAGACAACAACTGCAAAGCACACTTTCTGTGAACATAGAACATTAAACAAAGTAGACTGTATGATAGGCCATAAAATAAGTCTCAAACATTACAAAAGACTGGAAGCATACAGAATACATTTATGCTTTACTTAATGATAGAGTTAAATTCTTAGAAATATGTCATTAGGTAATTTCATCATTGAACAAATTTCTCTCACAAAGAAAACTCCAGGCCCATATTTTTATTGGTAAATTGAATGAAATATTCAAATAAGAGAGGCTACTTATCACACACAAACCATTTTATAAAATACAAGGGGAAGTACACTTCATAAATTTTTTTTCCAAGAAATCACAAAATACTGATACCAAAATCTTCTAAAAAATCAAAGAAAAGAACTATAAGCCAATATACTTTTGCACACATATTTAAAAATCCTTTAAAATTATTTACGTAAGACCAGCCATATATAAAATGGATATTAAATCATTATATACTGGTGGTTATTCCAGGGATGTAAGGTTGATTTGACATTCACCAATCAATCTGCTATTCATCACATTAGTAGAATAAAAGGAAAAAAGTATGATCATTTCAATAGTTTTGAGAAGACAAAATCCATTTATGAATTGGCTTATTCAAATAACCCAGTTATGGTCAACTAATATGTGAAAAAATCTTCAACACCTCTAGTAATTAAAGAAATGCAAATAAAACTACACTGAGATTTCATCTCACTCAAGTCAGAATGTCAATTATCAAGAACCCAAGTAACAATAAATGTTGGTGAGGATGTGGGGAAAAGAGTACACTCACACATTGCTGGTAGGACCACAAATTGGTGCAACCACTATGGAAAGCAGTATGGAGATTCCTCAGAAAACTTGGAATGGAACCAACATTTGACCCAGTTATCCCACTCCTCAGAATATATCCCAGGGACTTAAAATCAGCATACTACAGTGACCAGGCCACATCAATGTTTATAGCAGCTCAGTTCATAATAGCCAAGTTATGGAACCAACCTATGTGCCCTTCAACAGGCAAATGGGAAGAAAATGGGGTAATGCACAATAGAATATTACTCAACCATAATGAAGAATGAAATTATGGCATTTGCCAGTAAATGGATGGAAGTATCATGCTAATGAAATAAGCCAATTCCAAAAAACGCAAATGTTGAATATTCTCTCTGATATGCAGATGCTAACAGACAGTAGGTGCGGAATGGGTGGGAGGAAAGAATAGAAGTAATTTAGATTAGATAAAGTGGAATGAAGGGAAGGGAGAGGGGATGAGAATAGGAAAGACAGTGGAATGAATTAGATATAACTTTCCAATGTTCATATATGCCGCAGCCCGGNGGGGGGGGGGAGGGTGAGGAACTTGCGAAGATTGATATAGCAGGAGTGGGAGCCGTTTATTGTAGGACAGTAGGGGTATATATACATAACTGAATACACAGCTTAACTTAATTAACATAAACTAGATACAGCAGTCAACCAATAAGGAATCTCTATCATCTTAATGGCTCGCTGGCTTACTTCTCAAACCACTCCCTCTGGCAAAGTGCCAGGTGCCATCTTGACTTGTTTACGGACCCTAACATCTCCCCCTTTTGTTTAATTTAAATAACAAGTATGTGGCTTAGGGACCGTGCCTGTTTTAGGTTGTCCAATACTACTTATGGTCCTTACCCGTCATTGGATGGTCTGATCTCAAATCGTCAGCCTCCTGTCTTAGGTTGGTACCATTGTAATTGGATCTTACCCGTCATTGACTACCAGCCCAACACACTCAGCCACACTTGTGGATAATGACCATAGTGGTTTTTACACAAACACCATAAATAATCTGCTACAAGCAGAAGGGGAGGATACAAAATGCCACGATACCAAGCCAATTGATGGCTCCAAGTAAGAAGCCCTTGGAAAAATTGTACCACAGATGACACCATCAGCAAAGATACCCTGGTACTACCACAATTCGTTGCATCAACAGATAGTTCACAATGCATATAAGTAACACATAGTCCAGGTAAATCACAGTCCAGGTAAGTTCACAGTCCAGGTAATTAAATCACAGTTCAGGTAAGTTCTGCAGGCGGCTAGCTTGATCCGAAGTCTCGTTCGGTTCTGAGCAATGGCACATATATGAATACATGACCAGGGAAACTCTACATCATGAAAACCACAAGAATGGGAAGTTATACTTTATGTATGTATAATATATCAAAATGCACTCTACTGTCATGTATATCTATAAAGAACAAATTAAAAAAAATAAAGGAAGACAAAATCCAATACCCGTTTATATATTTTTTTAATTTTTTAGTTGTTGTTAGACCTTTATTTATTTATATGTGGCGCTGAATCGAACCCAGTGCCTCACACATGCCAGGCCAGTGTGCTACAGCTAAGCCCCAGCCCCAGCCCATGTTCATAATTTTATAAAACAAATTTAGTGGAGTAGAAATAGAAGGAAACTTCCTCCATCTGATAACCAACATCTTTCATGATATTTAATGATGAAATATAAACACTTTCTCTGAAGTTCAGAATTAGGCAAGGCTGCTCATTCTCACCACTTCTGTTGAACACTGTTTTAGAGATAGTAACAAGTGCAATAAAGCAGGTTAAATAAACCATACGGGTAAATATTAAAAGGAAAATGGAAAAGTGTATTTATTCATGAAACATGAATGTTTATGTAGAATATTCTTAAGAAATCTTCAAAACAAATAAATAAATGAATCTACAAGTTGGCATTATTTAATAAAGAAATAGCACTAGTAATCTTTATAATGGAAACAAAATTGGAAAAATTTAAGTGACCAATTCTGTTCAGAGCAGCTTTGAAATATAACATGATCTATGAAGAATAATTAGCAACAGGCATATAGTATCTTTACATTGAAAATCACAAAAAATGCTGCATAATAACTAAATATTAATATACTCAGTTGGGTGCAGTTGTGCACACCTGTAATCCCAGTGGTTCAGGAGCTTCAGGCAGGAGGATTGCAAGTTCAAAGCCAGCCTCAGCAACTTATTAAGGCCCTAAGAAACTTAGTGAGACCCTGCCTCAAATATATATATCCATTCTTCTTAAAGTAATTGATAGAATCATGAAATAAAAGAAAAATCAAGGAAGTTTATTTTATAAAAATTGATAAAATGTTTTTAAAATTTAGAGACGGAAGGTACTTGAATAGATAAATCTTGAAAACAAAGAGCAAAGTTGGTATTGTATGTTTGTATTTGTATATATGTATACATAGACATATATACACACACACATATATATATACACTGTATATGTATATGCAAGATATATGTATGTGTGTATATATATGTATATGTATTATGTATGTGTGTATATATATATATATATATAATCTTCAAGTCTTACTATGAAGTTTCAGTAATTAAAACTGTGGTACTGGCATAAGAAGAGAAAAATAAATCAATAGAAAAAAACAGGACTTCCAGAAATAAAGTCAACCTTCTAAAATAAATTGATTTTTGATAAATGCACCAAAGTAGTTCAATTGGGATAGTAAAATCTTTTCCAGAAATAAGTTGAAGTAACTGGGTAACAATATATAAAAAAAAATAGATCTTGACCCCCAAACTTACACCATACTCTATGTAATTCAAGGTGGATCATAGATATAAATATGTTTATACTATAAGTTGTCTATGAAAAACATACCTTTGTAATATAGGAGTAGGTACCATTTTTATAGACAGAACAAAGAAACAAACAAAATATATTGGCCAATTGGACTTAATGAAAATAAAGTATTCTGAATATCAAAGCATACCATTAAAAATGAATATGTGGGCTGGGGATGTGGCCCAAGTGGTAATGTGCTCCCCTGGCATGCACTGGGTTTGATCCTCAGCACCACATAAAAGAAAATACAGATGTTGTGTTCACCGAAAACTGAAAAAAATAGATATTAAAATATCGTCTCTCTTCTCTCTCTCTCTTTCTCTCTCTCTCTCAAAAAAAATATGCAAGTCAAATATTGGAGGACAATATTCACAAAAACATATTCAGTATAGTAGAAAACTAGAAAAAACTGTTTCCCCAATTCCTCTATTCTCCATTATAGATCCCCATTTATTTTTCTTTTGCTGTTTTTATAATATTTAATTATCTATTTACATATTCACTTGATTGGTCTCTTGCAAATCTCCATGAGGACAAGTTCTGTTACCTGTTTCTAACTCAGTTTACCCAGTAGATGTTCAATAAATATTTATTGGAAAAAATAAATGGTATTTACTCGAATGCTGGGAGTTTATTTATTCACTGAGTGCATGTTGTCATCATCCAAAGAGCCAAATCAAATGAAAGGCTGTAACTTTACTTTTCATAGCTCAGGATAGATTTAATTTGGAATTTCCCACTGATTGCTAGGAACTTGAGATGTCTTTTTTCTGTACCTCTGCCTCAAAAAGTATAATTCAATGTTTGTTAGTCACCAAGAAAGTAAGTTAGTATTTTAGACTTGTATTATTCCTTGAGGCAATCTTATGCTTAGCTAAGTAATTCTATTGGAATTTTCCTAAATTTCATGGCAAATCCTTTGGTTTGGAGTATGGCAAAGCCTATCACTTTATCAAGGATTCAAATTTGTTTTCATATATTGATGAGGATATGAAAGTGTTTTAAGCTCCAGCTGGAAACACTTAAATGTTCTTCACATTATCTTGGTACAGAAAGCACTGCCTTTGGTGCTCATTATACATGGAACCATCCACCTCATCTTAAATCCCCAAATGCCAGAAAATATAGTGATCACTGATAATTGGATATTGATTGTTTATACTACCAGCCAGTATAAAAAATTTGCCTTCAAATTTTCAAAATAAATTTCTATTTATTTGCACACAAGTAACAAAGGGCAGAGTTTTGAACCCAAATGGGCACCTAAATAAATGCACCCGATAAATTCTTGCATTTGGCCAGAATTTCTGACTACTATCTAGAAAGGGGAAAGTGAGTAATTTGTAAAGCTGTGTTTACTGTGAATAAATTTGAGAAATTCTATTTCAGTCTAATATGTACTTAATAATAAAACATTAGATTAGACAAAGTGAAGATTACTGTCAGAGATGGTTGTTACAGATTAGCCCACTTCAACCATGGCTTTGACAAAGTTAGAAGGGATAATAGCGTGCTCTGGCATATGAGGAGAGAGTCATTAGCTGCCTCTGAATAGAGGGTTCAGTTGGGTTCTTGTGTAGCTGTTCTCCATTCCAGTTATCTATGACCAGGCAGCTCCCTAACTCACATTTTATTACAACTATGTTTCTTTGTATACTCTCTATGTGCCAGATACTAGGCTATCTCTACTCCATTTTTATATTTGCAGAGAATTTTTTTATGCATTCCCTTAAATAGTTCCCACAGCTTCTCATCAGAGTAAGCATCATTAGCTCTCATTGACATATGAGGACACTGAGGTCCAGAGAGGATCAACTGATACCACAAACTAGTGGGTGGCAGAACAGATTCTAACTCTCCAGGTACTTACTTTGTTTTTTCCTTCCCCAACATAGATGCAGTAATAGCAACTAAAAGTTGTCAGAATAAGGTAAAGATACTTGAGACTAGGGTAACAACAAGGGTACCAGGATCATCGGGACTGGATCTTCTGAGACCCAGGACTCAGACAAGTGTGTTTCTGGAACCATTATTGAAGGGATGGGCTCTTTATGAGAACTGACTCAAAGAGCCCACTAATTTCCCAGGGAGCCATAGAAGTGATCCCTGAGTTGTTCCATCACACATTCCCACCTGCAGAAGTATTTGCAAGCCTCTATAGAGAAACCTTAACTTTCAAAGATGGTCAAACTGTGCTTCTCTGAATGGATTCTTTTTTTTTCTCTTTTGGATTCCAGTATCTGAGCTATCTATGACTGAGCTCCATGGATGGTGGGAATGGTATGTTAGTCAGCTTTCTGTCAGTGACCAAAATAACTGACAAGAACAACTTAGAGTAGAGAATGTATTTGTGGCTCATGGTTTCAGAGGTTTAGTCTATAGTCAGTTGTCTCCATTGCTCTTGACCTAAGGTGAGGCAGAATATCATGGTGGAAGGGTGTAATGGAGGAAAGCTGCTTAGCTCATGGCAGCTGGGAAGAAGAGTGGTAGGAAGAGGGAAAGAGAAAGAAAGATAGGAGCAAGGAACAAAATACAGTTCCCCAGGGGATATCCCAATAACCTACTTCCTCTGGCCATACCCTCTTTCCTATAGTTACTACACAGTAATCAATTCAAATTTTTAATCCATCAAATGAATTAACCCACTGATTATGTTACAGCTCTCACAACTTAATAATTTTTCCCTCTGAATATTCCTGCATCACGACATGAGCTTTTGGAGGCACATCTTAAATTCAAAACATAACAGAAGCCTCACAAAAACAGATCATGTCCTCAGGGGTAAGTTGAGGCTTGTTCTGAAGAGTCAGAACAGTGGAATATAGGGTACAAGTCCCTTTCCCAATACATGCACAGGAAGTAGATAGTATGGACTTGGGGATCTTGTGGAAACTCTGGCCCAAATCACAGGAGATTCCCAAGTAAGAGAAGAGTCTGGCTGATCTTCAGAGTCCTCACTGATTCCCCAAGACTTAGCAGAAAACTAGACTCTTCAAACGGATTAATAAACACACACACACACACACACACACACACACACACACGAGACTAGCTGGAGTTTCTATATGTGGGCCAGAATTCTGACTCTGAAAATGGTTTCTGGAGATAATAACTCACTGAAGTCTGTTCCTAGACCACTGATAATGACCCAGGGGTGCAGATCTGGGAACCTGGAACTCATGGGTATCATGAACTCCTTTGTACTTTCTACAAAGGCAAGAAATATTCTATAGCAAAAAGGGCCCAGGCCTTGCCAGTCAGATACACATGAGTTAGATAAAACCCAACCCTACAATTTCCTATCTGTGTGACCCTGGGAGAGTCATGTAACCTCTCTGATTCTTGGTTTCCTCAACAATAAAATGAGGACAATGATTTTACCTATTTCAAGGGACTGTTATGAGGTTAAGGACATAACAGAGCTCTTACTCTGTTGCTTGATACATAACATTCAACAAATGTTGGTCAATTTTTATTATTATTGTGATAGATTAAAGTATTCTATGAGATCCTTGCTAGCTGTGAATTTCTTCTATTCTAGAAATGGAGATCTTGCTCTCCAGGCTAGATATGAGTGCTACCTTCTGGATCTGTTTCTGTCAGAAAACTTATTATGCTCAACCCTAATTACCAGTTCCCTTGGCTATGACCTCCATAACACTGAGCTCCAAGAGGACAATGACTAAGTCTTAGTTACCATGGTATCTACTGCCTAGCACATAGTTAGCACTTCATAAATATTCTAATATTTAAATTAATGTATTAATCAATAGATTAGCATGAATGTAATGTGCTGACATTCCCATTCTCAGTGCCTACTTGGTGACACTGGCTTCCCTCTCTCTCAGACAATCCTAGAATTCCTAGTTAGGAATATGGACTTCAGAAAAAAATAATAAAATATTTACTCCCATTCACTCAATCAATATTCATTAAACACTCCTAGGAAAGTTAGTCTCATTAGTGCAGTCTTTTTGTCTCCCTGCTTGGTTGTAGAAGAATGCCTTGGATCCACATCACTTCCTTATCCAGAGACAAAGAGCCCTCATGGCCTGTGCTAATCTTATTGTTTATGTGGGAATGTCTTTCCTTGTTTCAGACTGATCATTCTCTTTTGTTCTGCTTAAGTGTATGCATCACAGTACCTGACCAAGACACTATTATATCTTTTCTAGGTGGAAATGGAACAGCGTTCTATGCTTTTTACAGCATGAGAGGGGTAGGAGCAGATAATTTCCCTATGCTAACTGTTCCACCACGATTGTAGCTGATTTTGCTTTGTCTTTTCTCTGTGTGAGTATTCCTTCTAGTACATATGTGAGTCATATTTACCTTGGTGATCCCAAAGCTAGGAGTGAGTTGACATCCTGGAATGAGTTGACTGCTGTTCCTGGTGACAGTCATTGTTATAGTATTTGATCTCCTCCATGCAATGGGACACCTCCCCTAGAGGTGGAAACGTATGTTACTTGGTCAACAGTTCTGCTACCACCTAATATTCTCCATGTATATGTAAATGAGATACTAGGGATGTATAAAAGTAATTTAAACCTGTTTTGTTCACTCAAATGGCTTACAATTTATTGGGTATTACAAGTACACAAAAATAATAGCTATCATTTGTTAAATACGTACTCTCTGCAGGCATTGTCAGAGATCACAGAGCTGGTACTTGGTAGAGCTGGGCTTCACCTGAACCAAGACTCCTTCTCATTCTACTAAGCATAGAGTCATATCTTGGTTTCTCTAGGACTGTCCTGGTTTAATCTTGTTCTTCTAGTGAAATGATTAATAGCACCCCCTTTCACTCTCAGAAATGTCTCAATTTGAACAATAAATTGTATGGTCACCCTGACAGGCATATGGACTCTCAAATATGCTGTGACAGAAGTATAACTATTATGCTGTGGGAACTCTGAGTAAAGCACAATTAGGTTTCTCTCTGGGTGGATTAGGTAAAAAAGGATTATGGAGGAGGTAGAATTTGGGGGAAACCAAAGAGGATATCTGACAGCAGAGGTAGTGATTAATGATATGTTTTAGCTTTTTCCTTTATTATGAGTATATCTGTACTTTGATATCCAAAGCCAAGAATCCGTGAGTTCTGATTCAAGACATAGAGATGTATATTTAAATTCAGAAAAGTGAGTAAAAATAGAATATAGCATTTATTGATCAATTAATATGTGATCAAACACTTGTTAAATAAGTCAGATGCATTATTACCTCATTGAATATTTGAAAATCTATGAGATAGTGCTTGCAAATAAGCGCTCCCTTTTTAAAGGGGAGGAAATGAAAGCCAAGAGGAATTAAATGGCTTGTTTAGGGTCACACAGCTAGGAAATCATGGTCAGTATTCAGCCAGAGGTAAGTCTACTCCAGAGCTCACATTCTCACCATCCTGGTTCCAGCAATTTCCATAGTCTGGAATCAGGAATCCTACTGTTGTTCATATAAATATCACTTTCAGTTGATGAAGATAGCAAATCTAGGGACTACCATTTTTTTGAGCATCCATAATGTCCCTAACAACTCAGATTATTTTGCACCTTTGAAACACCTCTGCTATATAGGTGCTTCCCATTTTATGGATAAGGAATCTGGGACTCATGGAGATCAGGCACTGTCTTTTAATTGTAAACTTAGTATCCTTCAAAGTGGGGAGCACAAGGGCTATATGCCACTGGGTTTCATTAGACATTTCCTGAACTGGTAAGAAAGGCAAAATCTCGATTCTTTTTGTTTAGTGGACCTCTGATAAATAACATGGAAGGTGTATTATTATCTCTTTGCTTTCTCAGAGGAACTAACCATGTCATTCTGGTCAAATTCATTTTCTTTCTGAGTTTGTTCCTTCCTTTGTACCATGGAGGTAACTCCTACATCACATATTTGCCATAAATATTAAATGAGAAAGTGTATACAACATGTAATTATAAACTTACACAGATTAGTAGAATGCATACCAAATTTGTGATGTAAGGTAATGTAAACTATGGACTTTGGGTGATAATGGTGTGCCATTCTTCAGTTGTAACAAATATGCCACTTTGATGGGAGATGTTGATAGTGGGGAGACTATGAATGTGTGAGGATAGGGGTATGTGAGAAATCTCATAACTTCTGTTCAATTTTGCTGTGAACCCAAAATTACAATACAAAATAAAGTCTGTTTTCAAAACAAAGAAAGTACATGTAGAGTGTCTAGTCTAGCAACTCTCTGTTCATTGTCCTTCCCTTACCTGTAATTATAGATCTTTTGCCTTTATTTAGGTAGTTGGCAAATTTCAGCTTCAGCTCTGTAGTGGTCATGGCTGAACTTTTAGCTTGACTATTTTCACATTAGAAAGATGTACTTTTTTATATTAAAATTTGGATAAGTTGGGAAACTAAGCTGAAGCAATTTTGTATTCCATTTTCCCCTCTGAAAATATATCTATTCTGTTTTCTGGCTATTTACATGGAAATTCTAACCTCTCGAAGAATTTGTACGTCACAGAGGTTTCAAAAATTTGACCTTTTTTCTTATTTTATATTTTTAATAATATATACCCACAGGGGGAAACACAAGAACTACCAAAGGTTATACACTGAAGAATAAATTGCTGTTTTCTATCACCCAACCTGTTCATATACAAGAATTTCTGAATAATTTTATCTTGCTGATTGTATATTCTACACACAATTCTGAACCTTGTTTTTTAAATCATTTATCAATGTGTCTCAGTGATGTTTCCATTTCATTATAAATAACTTTCTATCATTTTAATGACTATGTTGTACTCAAATATGACTATCCCATAATTTACCTAAACAATCCCAAAGTTTTTTGTACTTTTTTGCTATTTCAAATATTTTTTTGTACATACATCATTGGAGGTGCTAATAAGATCAAAATTTATTTATTTATTTTCACATTTATTTTTATTTTAAAAAATTGTTCTAATTAGTTATACATGACAGTAGAATGCATTTTGACACATGGTACGCAAATGGAGCACAACTACTCCTTCCTCTAGCTGAACATGATGCAGAGTCACACATATAATTATACATGTATATAGGGTAATAGTGTCCATCTCATTTTACCATCCTTCCCATCCCCACACCTCTTCCCCTCTCCTCACTCCCCTTTGCACAATCCAAATTTCCTCATTCTTCCCTAGCACCCCTATTATGGATTTGCATCTGTTTATCAGAAAAAATTCAGCCTTTGTTTTTTTGAGTTTGGCTTCTTTCTCTTAGCATGACATTCTCCAGCTCCATCCATTTACATGCAATTGCCATAATTTCATTCTTCTTTAAGGCTGAGTAATATTCCATTGTGTATATGTACCACATTAACAGACATTCTCAACAAGACTCCTAAAGCACAAGAAGTCAAATCAGGAATCAATAAGTGTGATGGATTCAAACTAAAAAGCTTCTTCTCAGCGAAGGAAACAATCAATAATGTGAAGAGACAGCCTGCAGAATGGGGGAAAATCTTTACCACACACTCCTCAGATAGAGCACTATACTCCGGGATACATAAAGTACTCAAAAACTTGACCCCCTCCCCCAAAAAACCCCAAAATAACCTAGTCAATAAATGGGCTAAGGAACTGAACAGATACTTCACAGAATAAGAAATACAATTGATTAACAAATATATGAAACAATATTCATTATCTCTAGCGATTATAGAAATGCAAATCAAAACTACTCTAAGATTTCATCTCACTCCCATTAGAAGAGCAATTATCAAGAAAATAAGAAACAATAAGTGTTGGAAAGGATGTGGGGGAAAAGGCACACTCATACATTGCTGGTGGGACTGTAAATTGGTGCAACGACTATGGAAAGCAGAATGGAGATTCCTCAGAAAAGTTGAAATGGAACTACCATTTGGCCCAGTTATCCTACTCCTTGGTTTATACCCAAAGGACTTAAAATCAGCATACTACAGTGACGCAGCCACATCAGTGTATATATGTTTATAATGTTGATAAATATTGCCAAATTGTTCTTAAAAGGAATTGTCTAGTATAATGATGACCATCACATTCCACCATCCTTGGTAATCCCCTTCCCCCTCTCATGTATTTAATATATATATATATATATATATATATATATATATATATATATATATATATA
>NW_026000272.1:11243548-11259800 GCF_001458135.2 Marmota marmota marmota
AATTAAGAGGGATTGTCCTTGTTTAATTACTACCAAAAATGAACAAAGGTGTCTCTTTACATCCTAGTCTCCTACATTATAGTTTTATCATTTTCAATCATAGTTGGGAAACAATCATTTATTTTAGCTTAATTTTGTCTCTCTTTTGCTATGAGCAAATTGATCATTTTTCATATATTTAAAAGTAATTTGAATTTCTTTTTTCTATGTACATGTTCTTTGCTCATTTATCTTATATATTATTCAATTTATCTTACTTGTATGTAAAACCTCTCTATATATTGCACATTTAGATTCTTTGCCGCATATGATGTAAGAATTTAACTGCCATTTATCTTTTGAATTTATTTAAGACTTCATGATATTTTGGTACATGAAAAGTTTTTTTGAATTTTTTAAAAATTTTGTGGTGCTGGGATTGAACCCAGGGCTTTGTGCATGCGAGGCAAGCACTCTACCAACTCAGCTATATCCACAGCCCCCAAGAAAAATTTGAAATGTTAATTTATCTACTGTCTCTGTCTCTTGTTAATGACTGTGGGAATGTGTCATGCTTCTGAGAATATGAAAAATCAGTTTTTTCTTATTACTTTGGTCATATCAATTTTAAAAATTTCATTTTTTTTCATCTGGTATTTATTTGATGTAGAAACCAGGCAAGTATATCCAACCATATATTTTTCAAAAGTAGCCAGTTGGCCTACTATCATTGATTAAATAATTCATTTCCCCCTGTTGAATTGAAATGCCTCTTTCATAATTAACCAATTTAAAAAAATCTATTTGGGCCTATTTATAAGTTTTTTGTTCTACTTCATTGATTTATCTATTCATGTACTGGTATCAAACTGTGTTAATTACATAAGCTTTATGATATTTTAATAGGTGTTCAGACCCAGTGTCTGAACCCAATAAAAGTTTATTTCCCTCTCTACTACTCTTCTTTTTTAGAATCTTTCTTGGGTTTTTTTTTTTAGAAACCATTTGAATTTTAGAAAATATGGCTGTTGAATTTTATAATATTTTTGACAGAATTGCTTTAGTAAGAATTACTACTGTTCTTGTTTTTAAGAGGTTGTTTTCCTTGATTATATTTTATAGTGGATTATTTGTTTTATATAGGAAGGTCAGTGATATTTTTTACTAAATATTTTCCTAAGCAACTGTAAAATTATGATGAGGAACCATATATATTGAATGTGCATGTTGTATACTCTGGTTCCAATTTTGAAACACATTCATATATAAACACTCCCAAAAATATATTGTCAGACTTGAATCTAATATCAAATTTGATTATCTCTGAGTGATGGATAATAATCATAAATGATCTTTGTTGTGTTCTTTGTGTTGTCCAGTTCTTGCATTGAATATGTATCACTGTTATATCAAGAAGGAAAAATATTTTAAAAAGAGAGGATAGTTGACAGCAATTTAAAAGATATAACTTTGTAATATAATTGTGTTGATCATAAAGTGAAGAAGGGAACAATATGATCAGCTGCATAATCAGAATAGACTAATTACTATAATAAACTACCTCCCTCAAGACCCAGTGTCTGAACACAATAAAAGTTTGTTTCCCTTTTAGAATATAATGCAATTGATTATAAGGGATTGTTTTGGCTTAGATAGGAGGTATCCAAAAAAAAAATTTTCATGTATGAGACAAAGTAAGAATATTCAGAGGTGAAATGATTAGATTATGAGAGATGTAACCTATAAGTGCATTAATTCACTGACATGGATTAACTAGGTGGTAACTGTAGGCAGGTAAGATTTGACTGGAGGAAGTAGGTCACTGGGGGTGTGACTTTGGGGTTTATATTTTGTCCCTGGATAGCAGAGCTCTCTCTCTCTGCTCCCTACTTGTCATGTCCTGAGCTGTTTTTCTCCACCATGCCTTTCTGCCATGATGTTCTTCCTCACTTTGGGCCCAGAGCAATGAACTCAGCCAAACACTGAAGGAACTTCTGAAACCATGAACCAAAATAAACTCTTCCTCCTCTAAGTTGTTCTTGTCAGGTGTATTAGTTATATTGGTCACAGAAATGAAAAACCAACTAAAACAGGGATGGGAAGAGCTGTTGAATGAAGTAGGTTTTAGGGGTCAGCCTGGAAGGATATGATCACTTTCATTCACATTCTATTGGCCAGCACTCAGTCACATGACCACATTTAGCTGCAAGGGTGGCTGGGAAGTGTAGTCTAGCTTTATGCCCAGGAAGAATAAAGCATGGATACCTGTGAGCATTCACAGTCTACAGTGAACCTCAGGAGCACTTATGGCTTCACTAGTGTCTTTGCATTATTTTCTAAGACAGTTATTTGGGTTTGTGAGTTTTCTTCTCATAAAGTTTTCTTGAAGTTGTTGAGAGTACTCAAATTTTCCATGAATAATCAAACAAGTGTGAACATGCCCTTGCCACCCTGAGGTTCCTCACAAATCTCTTGGTATCTGTTCCCTCTGTCAAGAATTCTTGTGTATTGAGCAAGTGCCACTCTGAGGTTGAATCCTCAACTCAGATGTTGCTTTCTAAGCATACAATGCTTTGGTGGATTGTGTGTTTCTTCACATGTTCAGACTCATTCTATCTTCGTCTTCCTGGTCTGATGCTGGATTGTAAGGTTGGCATCTCAAGAGGACTCTGAGTTTTCTTACCAGGGCTGGTTACTTCCTGGAGAAAGAGGGAATAATTATACCTGCTCAGATTTTTGTAGAGTGATTGATGGACTACTTATAGTTCATTCATGCTGCCACTTGCCTGGTGTCCTTTGGTACTTTGGGTTTGTGTAAGAAAGCTGATAGATTTGTACAGTGCAGCCTGACATGGCTTATCTAGAAAAGATCACTCATGAAAGCTGGGAAGTGCATCTGGCACAATTCTAAGACAACTCACACCATCACTATCTTAACAAAATATCAAAAAGCATGATATGATGAAAACATGGAGTTTTTTTGATAGAGTATGCACTTCAATAATTATGCTAGATGGCTAGGATCTGATTTTCCTATAGTTCTATGCTTAAATTGAAAAAAAAAAATTCTCCATTTTTCCCTTATGGGCTTCAGAGTGTAGCTACTTTTTCATCCAGGACAAGTTTTATGTGATTTGCTTTAAATGGGGTCTTTATTTAAGCATTTTATTTGCTCTGTGCATATTTTACTATCAAACAGGCTTTCAGGCAAGCAAAACACTTGGGGCCTATCATCAACTTTGGAACATTCAGAGCTATTTTTGAATAACACTTTCTTTCTGATTATAAAAGAAGTGCATAATAATGACATCCTTTTGAGTCCATACCAAGAGCTAGTAATAGGATTAGTGTTTACATGCTTTGACTAGTCCCTGCAACCTTCTGGAGTAAATATTTCCATTCAAAATAGAAGGTAAAGGTCCAAAGAATTCTGTATCTCTTTCAGTACCACACAACTAGAAACTAGCAGTACTGGAATTAGAATCTGGATTTTCTGACTCTAGAGCCTGTATACTTTACTGTCCCCAAGATCTGCCTCCATATGTGACCATTAGAGAAAAACTGAAAAGGATTAAGTATAATGAAGAAAACAAGAGTATAAATGATTCAAAATCCCTACACATATCCATTGCATTTATTATATTTTATCCAACTCTTTATCTCAATGCATGGGTACATTTTTTTTAATGAATATGTTTTACTCATGGTTCTGTACAATGCTTTTAACCTTTAACCTTTTGTTGTGTGCATATTTTCAAGTCATTTAATTTGTTGAAAAAATTTTCATGGTTATATATGATTCAACTGATCATAATTCACTTAACCCATCCTTTATTACTAGACATTCTTCTGCTTTCATTTTTTGCTATTATAAAAACCAATTATAAATAGTTCTATCATAACTTGTCTATATTTTGACTAACCACTACCTTATTATAAATTCCTAATACAATTACTGTTTTAAATATATATATATATATNTTTTGATATAATTATATGAACATGGAATATATCTTATTCTAATTAGGACCTCATTATTGTGGATGTACATGATGGTAGGATTCACTATGGTGTATTCATATAAATATACATAGAAAATTTATTTCAGATTCATTCCACTGTCTATCCTTTTCCTATCCCCTTACCTTCCCTTAATTCCCCTTTGTCTAATCTACAGAATATCTATTCTTCCTCTCTCTCCCCTTATTATGGGTTAGCTTCCATATATCAGCAAAAACATTCAACTTTTGGCTTTTGGGGACTGGTTTATTTCACTTACTATGATAGTCTCCAGCCCCATTCATTTACTGGCAAATGTCATAAAGTCATTCTTCTTAATGGCTGAGTAATACTCCATTGTGTACATGTACCACATTTTAAAAAATTCATTCACCTGTTGAAGGACATGGAGGTTAGCTCCATAACTTAGCTATTGTGAATTGAGCTGCTAGAAACAGTGGTATTACGGTAGTATATTGATTTTAAATCCTTTGGATTTATATTGGGGAGTGGAATAGCTGTGTGTGATGGTGGTTCTGTTCCTAATTTTTTAAAAATATTTTTTAAGTTGTCAATGGACCTTTATTTTATTTATTGATACACAGTGCTGAGAATCAAACCCAGTGCCTCACATATGCTAGGCAAGCACTCTGCACTGAGCCATGACCCCCTGTTCCAAGTTATTTGAGGAATCTCCATACTGCTTTCCAGAGTGGTACCAATTGTCAGTGCCATGAGCAATGAATGAGTGTGCCCCACACTCTTGCCAACATTTATTGTTACTTATATTCTTGATATACATTTCTCTAATTGCTAGAAATGTTGAACATTTTTTTCATACATTTGTTGACCACTTGTATTTCTCCTTCTAAGAGAGGTCGTCTGTTTAGTTCCTTTCCCATTTATTGATTTTTTTTTTTTTTGGTGTTAAATTTTTTATATATCCTGGAAATTAACACCCTATCTGAGGTGCAGGTAGCAAAGATTTCCTCCCATCCTGTTGACTCTCTTCATGTTATTGATAGTTTCCTTTGCTGTGATGAAGCTTTTTAGTTTAATACCATCCCATTTATTGATTATTGATCTTATTTCTTGCAATTTAAGAGTGTTGCTAAGGATGAACCAATATGTGGGAGTGTTGAACCTACATTTTCTTCTAGTAGGTGCAGGGTTTCTGGTATAATTTCTAGGTCTTTGAGTCATTTCATTTTGTGGTTTATGCAAGATGAGAGATAGGGGTTAAATTTCATTCCACTATATATGGATTTCCAGTTTTCCCAGCACCATTTGTTGAAGAGGCTATCCTTTCTCCAATGTATATTTTTGGTGTCTTTTTCTAGTGTGATGTAACTATATTTTTGTGGGTTTGTCTCTGTGTCTTCTATTCCATTTCATTGGTTTTCTTGCCTGTTTTGTTACTATAGCTCTGTAGTATAATTTTAGGTTTGGTATTGTGATGTCTCCTACTTCTCTTTTCTCACTAAGGATTGCTTTGGCTATACTGGGCCTCTGGAGTTTTTTTTTTCCAAATGAATTTCATGACTGCCTTTTCTGTTTCTATGAAGATTCATCAGAATTTGAATGTCAATTGCATAGAATCTGTAGTGTTTTTAGTAGTATGGCCATTTGATAATATTAATTCTGCATATTCAAGAACATGAGAGATCTTTCCATATTCTAAGGTATTCCTCAATTTCTTTCTTTAGTGGTCTACAGTTTTTATAGTAGAGCTCCTTTACTTCTTTTATTAGATCAATTCCCAATTATTTTATTTTTGGGGGTTATTGTGAATGGGATGGTTTTTCTAATTTCTCTTTCAGCTAGTTCATCATTGGTTTATAGGAACACAATTGATTTATGAGCATTAATTTTTTATACTGCTACTTTGCTGAACTCATTTATTAGTTCTAGAAGTTTTCTGGCAGATGTTTTTGAGTCTTTTAAATATAGAAGCATGTCATTGGCAAACAAAGATAGTTTGAGCTCTTCTTTTCCTATTCATATCCATTTAATTTCTTTATTTTGCCTAATTGCTCTGGCTAAAATTTCAAGGACTATATTGAATAGAAGTGGTGAAATAGGATATCCTTGTCTTGTTCCAGTTTTTAGAGGGAATGCTTTCAGTTTTTCTTCATTTAGAATGATGTTGGCCTTGGTTTTAATATATATAGCTTTTACAATGTTGTAGTATGTTCCTTCTATTCCTATTTTTTAGTGCTTTAAACATGAATGAATGCTGTATTTTTTTTCAAATACTTTTTCTGCATCTATTGAGATAATCATTGATTCTTGTCTTTAAGTTTATTTATGTGATGAATTACATTTATTGATTTCCATACATTGATCAAATCTTATATCCCTGGGATGAAACCCACATGATCATGGTGTACTATCTTTGAAATATGATTTTGTATGTGATTTGCCAGTATTATATTAAGAATTTTTGCATCTGTGTTCATCAAGGATATTGGCCTGAAGTTCTCTTTCTTTGATGTGTGTTTGGTTTTGGAATCAGGGTAATACTATCTTCATAGAATGTGTTTGGAAGAATTCCTTCCTTTTCTATCTCATGAAATAATTTGAGGAGATTGGTATTAGTTCTTCCTTAAAGGTGTGGTAGAACTTGGCTGAGAATTCATCTTGTCCTGGTCTTTTCTTTGTTGGTAGGCTTTGATGGCTGCTTTAATTTCCTTATTTGAAATTGGACTATTTACATTTTCTATATCCTCCTGGTTCAATTTGGGTAGGTCCTATGTTTCTGGGAATTTGCTATGTCTTCAAGATTTTATAGTTTATTGGAGTATAAATTTTTGATATGAGAATAGACCTCTGCTTGTTTACAAGATCCATATGAATGGTTTGTTTTTCCCATCCTTTTACCTTCAGTTTGTGGATATCTTTGCCTATGATGTGATCCTCCTGGAGACTACATATTGTTTGTTATTAGTTTTTAATCCAATCCTATGTCTTTTGATTGATGAGCTTAGTCCATTTACATTCAGTGTTATTATTGAGCGATGATTTTTATTTCCTGTCATTTTGATTTATTTCTGATTTCAATTTGAATATATTTTCCTTTACTTGACTATTCTTTGAGTGTTTTCTCCCTCTACTGTTTTTCATTTATCTTCTTCATTTCTTCTTCATGAAATATTTTAGTATGTTTTGTAAGACAGGCTTTCAAGTTGTGATTTCTTTTAACTTTTGTTTATTGTGGAAGGTTTTATTTCATGTTTAGTCCTGAAGCTTAATTTTGCTGGGTATATATTCTTGGTTAACATCCATTTTCTTTCAGAGCTTGGTATATATTATTCCAAGACCTCCTAATTTTTAGTCTTGGTTGAATAAAATCAGCTGAGATCCTGATTGGATTATCTCTAAATGTGACCAGTGTTTTTTTTTTCTCTAGAAGCTTTTAAAATTCTAACCTTTTTTCTGTATGTTAGGCATTTTCCTAATAATATGTCTTGGAGTGAGTGTTGTATTTTTGTATAGTTGGAGTCATGTATGCCTCCTGTATTTGATGTTCCACTTCATTCTTAAGATTTGGGAAACTTTCTGATATTATTTCATTGAAAAGATTGTGCCTTCCTTTAGCTTGTTCTTTAGAGCCTTCATCTATCCCTCTGAATCTTAGATTTGCCCTCTAAATGTTATCCCATATTTCTTAAAAATTTTGTTCATGGTGTCTTAACATATTTTCTCCATGATCAACTTTATTTTCAAGATTATATGCTTTGCTTCCTAAAACTCTAAGTGCCCTAGTCTATTGGTGATGCTTTACAATGAATTTTTAATTTGCTTTATTGATTCCTTCACTTTGAGGAATTTCAATTGATTCTTCTTCAGAATCTGTATGTCTTTATTGAAGTGATCTTTCACTTTCTGTATTTTCTCTCTGATTCCACTCCACATCATCTTTTACCTTGTAGATTAGTTTAACTATGAACTGTCTAAATTCCTTCTCTGACATTTCCTCCACTGTGGTATCAATGGAGTCTATTGTTGAAGCATTCAGGGTTGATCAAGGGTGATTTTTTTCCCTTTATTTTTCATATTGTTTTTGTGTTAACCCATCTATCTGAATAAATCTGAAGCAGAAGACTTTTTACCCTATGAATATCTAGTGCCCCTTTTGGTTTCCTGTATCCCCATAGAATAGGGGGAGCCAAATAATAGGAAAGACCTCACAAAGAAGCAGTTTTCCCACTGCTTGAATCCTGGATTGCTGAGCTATGAGAAATGCCATTTCCCTCTAGTCTCCTATCTTACCACCTGGCCTGAACATTGACTTACACATGAGCTTTTGAGGACACCTCATATCAAAATCATAACAAATCTCTCAGGAAGAGACCAGGTTTGATTACAAACACGTAGTGGCAAATCAATGGTTTCATTCTCTGACATCTGTATATTCCCTTGTGTCTTTTTGGACCTGTGTGAACAAAAAGTCCTTATAGACATTTTACCAATGAGTAGGTAGAAGATCTGAGAGATTAAACAACTTGTCTAAAGGGCATATAGCTGGGAATGAGTAAAGATCATATACCCATCTCTCAGAGTTGCATATTAGAAAGTGTCTGTCACAAAATATTTGTTATATAATTATAAATATTAATGACAACAATGATGACAGTTATTCTGTTCCTGATAAATAAGTATTATTACACCCCATTAATCTTTGTGTCCTCAAATGAGGGACATTGGTGGAATCACTCACTATCTTCCCAAATGAAATTGTACCTGAGATGTTTGCAAATATTGATTCTAATTTGTATGAAGAATGCCTCTCAGGAAGTAGCTGATATACTGGGAGAAGCTGGTTTAACCTGAGATTCTTGGATTTGTACCAAAACTACAGAGGCTTATAAATAGAGGTATTATTTTAAATGAATCCATCTCATACATATTTTTGTTAAGAGAACTTTTACTTTCCTACACTATAGTTGGATATAAGCCTGATTCAACCTGCTTACCAATCCCTGCTATTTTAATAGCAAAAACTCTGTGGCAGTCTAGGAAACTTATCTCTAGAGAATGTACTGACTCAGTAGAATGGAATTAAATTAAATTATACCTAGTGTATTTCACTACCAGCATGTTTTATTTATCCTTGCTTGACTGTATGAGTGAGCAGTTTTCCTTCTAGATGAAGAGGCACTCTAGTAACAAAATTATAATTTTCTAAGGAGCAATATTTGGTTCCTATTTTGAAGTGAGATTATTTTTGCTGGAAGAAATTAATAGTTTCCTGGTATGATATCCCCTTTACCACTAAAACATATGATATGCAGATTCTAGCTTGATTCTTCTGTGAAACTTAATGCAAATAGTGAGACTTTCTAGTCCTCTGGTATCAAAACCACATGTTCTAGTGAAGCTAGAACCATTCACAGCTCTGGTTTGGAGTTCTGGATATGAGTACTATACTGGGTGTCACATCACTGATGTGGACATTTGTATTTTCATTTGGAAATGAGAAAACATGGCAAACCATTTTTTTTTTCAAATAAGCACAGTTGAAGAAAGTACATTTGTGTCGGTATTGCTCCCAACATTTAGTGTTCTGTATTGACCCAGTCGGGGCCAGCACACTCACTCCTACTACATCTTCATCTATCACTCTATCATGTATCTAATCTCTCTACCTATCATTTATGTTTTTACTGAGCACCAATTATGGAAAGAATTAGGTTTCTACAATGTGCTAGAATATTGTAGTAGATGCTTTTTACTAACTGTAGTGCCAAACCTCAAAAACAATCATGTGTGAGAAGCACTGTCCTACTTGTTGTAAGTATTATCACAATAATTTTACAGATAAGAAACTGAGACTAAGAGAAATTATTTTTCCCAAGGACAGACAGTGGGATGCAAAGCTAAGATCAAACCCAAGTAGTTTAATTCCAGAATCTATTCTCTTTTTATGATGCTTTTTCATAGAATTTTTATTATATTTTAAATGTTACACTGTATTTTTGACACACTCAGTATGTTTTATTGAGACATAATATTTATGCATCTTCATGGGGTACAGTATGATATTTTGACATATGTATGCATTGTGTAATGATCAAATCATGATAATAAGCATTTCAATCTTCTCAAACATTAATCATTTCTATATTCTAGAAACTTTTGTATTCTTCAAGTTGTTTTGAAATATGTTGTTGATTTTTATAACCAATATTTATTCTAATTTGAGAAAACCAGAACTAATTACTCCTATTTAAATGTGTTTTGGTGACCCTTATCTAACTTCTTTCTGACCCCTCCCCAGTCCTCCCAAGCTTCTAGTGACCATTCTTTTACTCCATCCTTCTATGAGATTAATTTCTTAGTTTCCACAAATGAGTGCAAACCTGTGGTATCTGCCTTTCTGTGTCTAGATTATTTCACTTAAGAGAACGACCTCCAGTTCCATTTATTTTGCAGTGAATGGCAGAATTTCATTATTTTTATGGATGTCTGCATAATATTCCATTTTGTGAATATACCATATTTTCCATATCCATTTATCCATTGATGGATGCTTTGGTTGATTCCATATCTTGAATATTTTGAATAGTGCTGCAATATAGATGGGAGTGCTGGCAACCCTTTGATATAATTTCATATTCTTGGGCCATAGAACTAACGGTGAGATTGATGGATCGTATGATAGTTCTGTTTTCATTTATTTAAGGAATCACCACTAGTGTTTTTCATAATGGCCATATTAGTTCACATAATTTACATTCCTTCCAACAGCTCAAAGGGTTCCCCTTTCTCCATATCCTCAACAGTATTTATTAATTTTTGACTTTTTGATAATAACCATTCTACCTGAGGTAAGATTATATCTCATTGTGTTTTTTAAAAAATATTTTTATTAGTTGTTGATGTATCTATATTTATTTATATGTGGTGCTGAGAATCGAACCCAGTGCCTCACACATACTAGGCAAGCGCTCTACCACTGAGCCATAAACCCTAGCCCCTCTCATTGTGGTTTTGATTTGCATTTACCTAAAGAGTAATGATATTGAACATTTTTTGCATACCTGTTTGTCATTTGTACACCTTGTTTTGACAAGCATGTATTCAGATCTTTAGCTCATTTTTAAATTGGATGCTTTGGGTGTGATTTTTTATTTGAGTTCCTATTATATTCTAAATATAAATCCCTATCAGATTAATAGTTTGAAAATATTTTCTTCCACTCTATAGGTTCTCTATTCACTCCATTGTTCCTTTGCTGATATAATCTCATTTGTCTATTTTTACTTTGGTTGCCTGTGCTTTTGAGGTCCTATCCCTAAAACTCTGCCTACAATAAGGTCTTGATTATTACCCCTATGTTTTCTCATAGTAATTTTATAGATTCAGGTATTGTATTTAGGTTTTTGAACCATTTTGAGTTGATTTTTGTGTAAAGTGAGAGGAAGTTTTATTCTTCTGCACAGGTATAGCTAGTTTCCCAGTGCCACTTATTAAAGAGAGTGTACTTTCTCCAGTGTATGATCTTAGCACCTTTGTCAAAAATCCGTTGGTTCTATGTACATAGATTACTTTCTAGATTCTCCATTCTTCACCCTTCTTCTATGTGTCAATTTTTATGTCAGTACCATACTTTGTAGCATGTTTAAAAGTCAGGTATTATGATGCCTCCAGCTTCATTCTTTCTTTCGCAGGATAACTTCTGGCTATTCTGGGTCTTCTGTGGTTCCATTTGAATTTTAGGATTGTTTTCCTATTTGTGTCACTGATTGGCTATATAGCCTTGCAAGCCATTCTCTCTTTCTTGACTCTCAGTTGTCCCATTCTCTCTTTCTTGATTCTAAGTTGTCTCAGACCTGCTTTTCCTGGGTCTGATCCATAGTAATCAAACAATAAGTGGGAACCATATTTTGGGCAGCTCTAAAAACATCTTAGACTGGGTAATTTGTAACCAGCATAAATTTATTGATTATAGGACTTTTTTATTTGTTGTTCAAAACATTACAAAGCTCTTGACATATCATATTTCATACAGGACTTAAGGCTGGGTAAGTCCAAGATCAAGGGACCAGCAGATTTGGTATTGGTGAGGGCTTGTTATCTCTTTCAAAGATGCTCCTCCTTGTTGCTTCTAATATTGTAAAAAGGACAAAAACATGATGGACTTTCTCCTTCAAGCCCTTTTATAAAGGCACTTATCCCATTTGTGAGAGCAGAGCTCCCATGACTTAATCAATTTTCAAAAGGCCCCATTTCTTAATACTATTGCATTGAGGATCATGTCAACATGAATTTTGAAAGGACAAACATGTTAACCATAGCAAAACCCCCTATTTTTTATGAGAAAAGAGTGAAGCCAGCTTTGAGGCTATTACAGTAATCCTGGTATGAGATGGCAAGGGCAAGAAAAAATGAGAAGACAGGAAATAATGAAGTTAAATTTAAGACGGTGACACCTCTTTGCATTGCTAGGTGTTTGAGGCAAAAAAAATCTAACTTTAGTCAGAATATTTTGTCATTAAATGCAGAACAAATTTGAAAAAGAAACACATCTATCATGTGCAGTGTAGTATTCATAGGATTTTTGTTACACTATAAAGACATAGGCTTTAGTTTTGTAATATCTGTATTTATCATTCTTTAAGTATTCAGTGTGTTGATTTCATATCTCCCAAAGCCTTTCCATTCTGTAACTACTGAAATGAAAGGTTTTGAGATAAAAGCAAGGGATTTGAGAATATATGAAAATGAGTCCTAAAATGAAAGATTTAGTTTCATATTTACAACGTTTTCTCTTATGATTCTAAAAGATTTGCATTTTCATCATTTCCATTTTATTTTCTGAAGTGACATTGACATTATAGATATTAAGGCTGATATTTAATTAAAGGGAAGTTATCTGTTCATGTAATTGCTGTCCAGGGTAATCAATCACTTGTCTTGGTTAGCTAAAGCTGCATGTTTCCACCACAAATCCATGTCAGCTATTTGATACATAAATCAGGCCCAGGAGAGAATGAGCTTGGGAATTCAAAACTTTGACATGGCTTTAATTTCAATATTCAGCCCACAACAAAAATCCTGGAGGCCTAAATGCCAACCTCTAGTCTTAAAATGAGGTTATTAGTTGATCATTAAACATACTATATATGTCACATAATTAATTTAACAGTAAAGTTAGCTAGAACCTGCATAAATGGACAATTAGTCTCTCCTCTAAAAGCAGATTTATTGTCATAATTTTAAAGAAACAAAATTCACATGTATGCATAAGAAAAAATATAACCTATTCCTCTCTGTTCGGTACTTATTATAGAAGCTAAAAGCTCAATTGGTAATGTCAAGCAGGACTAATTCACGCTATTTTCCTTCTTTTTCACCTTACAATGTTAATCAAGCTTTCTTATGGAGCTCTCCTATCTTATTTGCATTTTATTCTTCAGCTTCTCTTATTTAAAATCTAAAGCTGGTATTGAACACTGAAATATATTATTTGCTAGATTTAAAAAAAAACTGAAATAGGGAGCATATAAATTTCTTCAGGAGGCTTTAAAGTATAATTAACATAATACATCAAAAATTATAATGTGTCTGTACACTCATTGGTTAAATATCTCCAGGAGAAATGACACATCTTTTGAGATGGCACATAGTTTGATAACTCCTTGACTACAGAGAGTAGTGTTGATAGAAAAGATGAATAAAATGATACAACTGCCCTTGAATAGAAAATAAGCATGTCCACAGATCATATCCTGAAGAGAAAAACCCAAGTGCTGTTAAGGCTAGTATTGCTGAGCTCCTATCTAATAATAGGCAAGATGACCAAGGATTTAGATCCTTTGGGGGTGAGGTAGCTAAAGTGTTCCACATATAAAGAAGAATACTTTAAACATTTAACTCATTGCTTAAAATCAATGAGAATGGGGAACAGAACACATCACTTTGTCTCATGGAAGGTGGAAAATGTCACCTGAGACCATAGTCCTCATAAGATATGGGTTTAAGGAGTAGGAGGACATAAATAAACTTCATGACTTAAGAATAAACCAAGTTATCTATTATAGTTTGGATCTGACATGTCCTGCAAAAGCTCGTGTGTTGAAGGCTTGGTTCCCAGTGTTCAAAGACAGGGTGTTTGAGAGGTGATTGGATCATGAGGGCTCTGACCTTATCAATTGATTAATCAATTGAGATTCATAGCTTAATCGATTGTGGGAGATTGGCTTTGTTATAAAAGCAGGCTCTCTCTTCATTTCCTTGCCACCATGAAATGAGCAGCTTTGCCCTGCCATGCACTCACACCACAATGTCTAAAAGCAATGAGACCAAATGACCATGGACAGGAACATCTGAAACTGAGCAAAAATAAATCTTTCCTCCTTTTAAGTTATTTACTTTCAGTATTCTGAAACAGTTATGGAAAGTTGACTAACAAATTTTTTTTCAGTGAAAGGATCTGCCATGTCTTCAATATTACCACTGGGCTAAAACTCTAAAGTTATTCTATCAGATCTGGTTCTGGAATAGGAACTTTTATGGCTGAGTTGAGATACAAACAAAATTAATAGATGGGGAGGAATGGGAGTAGAAGAAGAAACAAAAAAGGTCCCTAGGCATATCATTATGTTTTTTGAAATTTTTATTAATATGTATTAATTATACATTTTAATAGAGTTCAGTGTGATATTTACATACATGTATACAGCATTCATGGATCAAATCTAATCACCTTTTTCCCACCTGTCCTCTGATTCCCTTCCCAGTCTCTTAGTAATCACTATTCTACTTTCTGATTCATTTTTTTTTTAGTTTCCACATATGAGAGAGAATATACAGTACTTGTTCCTCTATATCTAGCTTATTTCACTTAACATAATGACCTCCATTTCCATCCATTTTGCAGCAAATGACAGGTTTTCAATCTTCATTGTGGCTGAATAATGCTCTTTTCTATATGAATACTGTATTTTTTTTACCCACTCATCTGTGGTAAGCACCTGGGCTGATTCTATGTCTTTGCTATTGTGAATAGTACCACAATAAACATGGGAATGGAGGTATGTCTTTGGTATGATGATTTCATTTCCTTTGGATATATACCCAGAAGTGGGATAACTGAATCATATGGTAGCACTATTTTTAGTTTTTTGAGTTACATAACATACCATTCTTAAGAAGGTACTTGCACAATACTGAGAGTGAGTGCCTCTTTAAAATTTGCATCCCAGGTGCCTAATTCTCCCTACTAGGTCCTGCTAAGAATCCATAGCTCATAAAATATATAATAAGTTACTGTGAAATATAGTTGCCCCACTGTGCTATAGAATGCTAGAATTTATTACTTCTATCTAATACCCATAAGAGAGGAACTCAAAGGATTAAAAAACAAAGTTTTGGTAAAGACATGTAAGTGTTAATTACCCTGATTTGATCAATATATATTATATACATGTATTTAAACCTCATACTTTACCACATAAATATGCACAATTCTTATATGTTAATAAAAATTTAAAAGAATATTTAAGGAGATTACTATGTTTTGGATAAGTTTCACCCCAAAGCCCATGTGTTAGAGGTTTGATTCCCAGACTGTGGTGTTATTGGGAAGTGGTGAAACCTTTTAGAGGTGGGATCTACTGGGAGGTGTTCTGGTCATTGGGGTATGCCCTTGAAGGGAATTATCAGCAACTTTCCTTCAACAAGCAGTTTGGAAAATATCTATAGTACATATAGATGTGTGAGTTTATGTGTGTGTACATGAAAGAGAAAAGAAAAAACCGTGAGAAAGTTAAATGAAATAGGATAAAATGTTAACATTTGTGGAATTTGGGTTACATGGGAATTCCCATTGGGGTACATGGGAATTCTTTCACTATTTTTGCAACTTTTCTATCAGTGTTACATTATTTAAAAATAAGGCTCTGGGATGCTTTCCCTTCTTGAGTGGGCACGGAGCCCCAGCATGCTGGTTCAATAAATCCCCCCTTCTGCCAATTGCATGAGTGGTCACTTGGTGGTCTCTTTCTCCGACGTTTCGCGGGACCCTTACATTTGGTGCGTTGGCCGGGAAAAGCGCATCGCCGGACAAGGAGACCTCCAATGGACTCCTTTAGGGGGTAAGTAAGGCGCCTTTTCCTCTTCTTCTTCCTCCTTTTCTTCTCCTCCTTGTTCTCCTTCTTGTTTTTCCTTTGCGATCGCTTAGAGCTTTTTGGTTTTTGGCTCGATGGAGAGCGTAAGTTCTCAGAGCTTTTTGGTTTTTGGCTCGGTGGAGAGCATAAGTTCTCAGAGC
>NW_026000272.1:11262441-11311968 GCF_001458135.2 Marmota marmota marmota
GGGTCTAATACCGAGTGGAATCTAAAATGGAGGCCATGCTGAAAATGATTCCAGGGAACGCAAAACAACTCATGAAATGTGAAACCCTTCAATAATCGTGATGCATTACTTTTAAGATTAAAAGTAGTCAGAAAAAGGAGTGGGGAATGTAAGGGTAAAAGAAATTGAAGTTAAAGCGTAAAAGTTAAAGGGTAAAAGACCGGGTGTTGTAAAAGTTTCTAAGCTGCAAGGTCTGAGTTAAATTTCTGTAGCTGTTAAGACAATGCTTAGAACCGCCCAGTAAACATTTCCCCTGATTGTCTGGTTGTTTAATAACTGAAGGGGTCTGTGTGGTTGCACGCAGGCATTGCAGGGCCTGGACCAATCAGTTTAAATGTAACCCCCTCCTTAGGAATGACCTATCACTCCAGCCTGACCTGTTCCCGCCAATGAATGAACCAATCATGTTTAGGAGTTGTTATTCAATTTTCCCGCGCCTCATGATGATTTGTTCTGATGTATACAAAGCCCTCCGCCCTCCCCAAAAAGTGTACTTAAGCAGTGCTCAGCCCCTGCTCGGGGCTCTGGGCTGTTTTCCCTTCTTGAGTGGGCACGGAGCCCCAGCATGCTGGTTCAATAAATCCCCCCTTCTGCCAATTGAAAAAAAAATAAAATAAAATAAAACAAAAATATACACAATAAGAGTACTGTACTATAGAATCTGATAGTATCTAACTAAAGTAATAATTAAAAGTAATTTTGCAATTTGTTTTTCGTTTTGGTTCTGGGATTTGGGCACTTTTATCACTATATATTATATACATGTATTTAAACATCATACTTTACCTTTTTACTTTTTATTTTGAGAGAAGATCTCACTAAATTGCTGAGACTAGCCTCAAACTTTCAATCCTACTGCGTCAGCCTCCTCAGCTGCTAAGATTATAGGTGTGTGCCACAATGCCTGGCCAATCTTCCAATCTTAACTATATTTAATTAAAAAATTAAGGAAGATGGGTCTGGGGTTCTGGCACAGTGGGAGAGCACTTGCCTTGCACATGTGAGGCACTTGGTTCAATCCTCTAACACCACAAAAATAAGTAAAATAAAGGTGTTGTGTCCATCTACAACTAAATTTTTTTTAAAGGAAGAGAGAAAATCAGTAGGGTAAGTGTTCAACTCAGGAAAACAGAATAAAGAACAAAAAAGTAAATTACATGGAAGAAAATTGGAAGATAAGAATAAAAAATTAATTAGTTTGGTAGAAAAGAAAGAAACCATAGAAAAGATTAACAAAATCAAAAGTTGGTTCTTTAGGGGAGAAAACAGTGAATACAATGATAAAATATCAACAGTGGTCAAGAAAAGAAACAAACCATTTTAGGAACAAAATGGGAATACAACAATTATACAAATGAATTAGAAATTACAACGATCATAAGATAATACTATAATTAAATTTATGCCAAGGAACTTGAAAACTTACAAGTGAATAATTTCTTAGAAAATGGATCAAAAGTGACTAAAGAAAAAAACAATAACCAATAAACATCAATGAAATTGAATTGGTTGTCAAGAGTTTTTTTCTTTAAAAGACACAAGGCTCAGGCAGTTTTACAGAAAAGTTTTCTAAAACTTCAAGGACAAAGTAATTCCTACCTTTTATAAACTATATCAGTGAATTAAAAAGTAGAAGAGAAATAGGTAAGATATCTTAGAAGAATGAAGCAGCATAATCTGCCCACCTAATAATTTTCCTATAAAGTTAAAATAATTAAGATGCTGGGTCTTGATAGGAAGGGCAGAAGAATAGAATAGACATTATGATTGATGTATGTACATTCCATGCATGTATTATATGTCAAAATACATTCTGCTGTCATGTATGACTAAAAAATTTAAAAATAAATTGTATGATTAAAAAAAAAGATGCTGGTTCTTGGTGCAGGGAGGGAAAAATACCAATGGACTAGAATAGAGAGCCCATAAGCATACCCATATGTTCATGGAAAGTGGACATACATCAGAGGAGGAGTTTCAGATTGATGAGGTAAAGGAAGTATCATTTAATATATGGTTCTAATAGAATAATTATGAGATGGTGAAAATAAAATTAAACCTCCATTACACATAATACAAAAAATAAATGACATGGGTAGAAATTTCTGTGACCATAGGACACAGAAGGTTTTGTTAAACAAGATAGAAAAACGCAAACCATAAATGAAATAACTGATAAATTTGATTTTGTAATAAAACATTCTGCACAGAGGCACCATACATTATTTTGAAAATATAACATTGAATGAAAAAAACAAGTTGCCTCATTATTCAGCATGAGCTCATTAGTTAAACATTGGAAAACATACAAACCAATGATATATATTGCTTATGGTTGTATGTGTGTGTAGTATAAAAATTATTATGAACATAAATAGGAAATTTGATACAGATGTCCTAACAGGAAGAAGAGACAAGTGGGAAGAAGAATTATGGAGGATACAATGGGGTTCTCAACTCTCTATCTCTGAAATGATTTCCAGGATCAACTGCCTTGTGACCTACATCAGGTCTTTTAATTTTTCATTACCTCAGTTCCTTTATCTGTAATTTGGGGATAATTATATTTCTTAACTTACAGTGTTACTATGAAAATCATATAAAATAACACATGTAATGTGTTTTTCACTGTTCCTGAAACATTAAACACTGAATATACTTTGGCTCTTATGATCATTTCCAATAAGCCTGCCAGGTTTGATTTTGGGGGCATTTTTTTTTACTATTTTTTATATTGTTTCATTTGAAATAATTTCATACTTTAAGAAATAGTTACAACTTTTCACCTGTTCTTTGCTGTGACTCCATGTCCCGGCGTTTGTGAGTCATGGGTATCAGGTAGTGCTTAGCAAATAGTAAAGATTCTAAACGCTGGAATAATCAGCAAAGTTTGGCCAATTCGGATTGTTTAAAACAGAACTCTCTGCTGGAACTTAGCCTCAGGATGCACTCTCTTTAGAAACGGGATATCTGTTTGGTTTCCCTGCAGCTTTAAGGTAGTTTTTCCTGAGACTGCGGCTTGAATCTTTGGGAAATTTTCTGATATTATTTCATTGAAAAGATTATACGATCTGGATTATCAAGATGGCCGCTGCGTACGGGGGTTNAAAAAAAAAAAAAAAAGAAATAGTTACAAAGAACTCCAATTTATCCATCACTCAAATTTCACCACAATTGCTTAATCATTCTCATTCTACTATTTTGGTAAAAAAGTTTTGATGAATGAGTTATCAAACCATCATACAGCCTATGTTACAGTAAAAAACGGTCTATTTGGTATTGGCAAGGATTTGGGGAACAGGGTACACTCATACATTGCTGGTGGGACTGAAAATTGGTGTAACCATTATGGAAAGCAGTATGGAGATTCCTCAGAAAACTTGGAATAGAACCACAATTTGGTCCAGCTATCCCAGTCCTTGGTTTATGCCTGAAGGACTTAAAAACACCATACTATAGTGATACAACCACATCAATGTTTATAGCAGCTCAACTCACAATAGCTAAACTATGGAACCAACCTAGGCATCCTTCAACAGATGAATGGATAAAAAAAATGGAGTACATATACACAAAGGAATATTACTCAGCCTTAAAGAAGAATGAAATTATGGCATTTGCTGGTAAATAGATGGAACTGGTGACTATCATGCTGGGTGAAATAAGCCTAATCCCAAAGAACCAAGGGCTGAATGTTTTCTCTGATATGCAGATGCTAATTCACAATAAGGGTGGCAGGGAAGAATGGAGGTACTCTGGATTAGACAGAGAGGGGTGAAGGGAGGGGAGGGGGTTTTCAGGTAGAAAGGATAGTAGAATGAATCAGACATTATTATCCTATGTGCATAAATGATTACATGACTGGTGCAACTCTACATCATGTACAACCAGAAGAATGAGAAGTTATACTCCATTTATGTATGATGTGTCAAAATGCATTCTACTGTCATGTACAACTGATTAGAACAAATAAAAATTTTAAAAATGGACTATTTGGAAGGCAGTATATTGCCTGATTAAGAATATACACATTGTATTTTGATAGTACTCGATGGGATGCCAGCTTTTCTACTGGCCAACCTGTGATTTTGGATAAGTCACGTAACCTCTCTTACTCTGAGACTAAAGTCAGCACAGTGCAGCATCACTGGCTAGAGATCCATGCTCTGAACCAATAAAAATTGCCAACATTTGTGAGCTGGGACTATTTCAGAGGCATTTGCTGAAAATCTTAGATAGACCTGACTTTAAAATAGCTGTCCAGCCTACCCTAATGGTTGGAGAGATCCAGGTCATAGCATTTTTCATTGGAACCAGAGTCAGATAAATGAGACTGAGCTTCAGTTGCCAGAGGCCAAACTTCAAATTTTCTTGATTTTTCTTTTGGAATATGTGTGTGTGTGTAAGCTAACACGTGTTTTTTTGATTTGTTTGATTTTTTCCAAGTCATCAAACCCAGCTTCCTTTGTCATATTTTTTCTCCTTCTTGTTCTTTTCAAAAGCTTGTAGGCAGAGCTGTTATTTTTCTCTATAGAGGAAAAAGCCCAGTGATATCACCATTCCATGAGATTCTGACTAAGCAGCAATATACAAACCTGGCAGAAGTAATAACCTATCAAGAGTAATTTACTGAGAGCAAGAAGAAAATTTTCATGTTGTAGAATATTGAATCCTAAAGGTAAATCTGAGGAACTTTGACAGTTTTAGCAAATAAATATATCCATAGGATTTACTTATGTCTGAGTACATACTTACAAACATATATGTTCCATGACTATATAAACATAATGATATATGATATAATCATAAATAGTATTTATATATTTGTTTAATATATAATATAATATAATATCTATTTGTTCACATATATGAAATGTTTAGGGAAAGTGTTATTGATCCATGGAAACCAGAAATATGGGAGTCTTAGAACACCAAAATGAAAGGATTCTCCAACATTAATCCCCATCCCAATTTTGCAGATACGTAAACTGAAGGACTCAAATTCTTATAGCAAGTTAATAGCAGAACTAGGATTAGAACTCAGATCACTCAGGCTAACTGAGCTTCCTCTTACCTGTTCTGATGCTCCAAATGGAAGGGGACAGTGAAAGAAACCTCCTTTGTCCTTACTATGTAGCAAGTTTTTACCATGCACTGTTTATTTTCTGTTTTGTTTTAAATTCAGGAACAAAATAACAGCTAAAGGTCCAATGGGAAATGACAATGAAATTCCCTTCCTATGATTATCAACCCTGTTGGAGTACAGGGGCCCAAGAAAAATGGTCACTTAAATATTTTGCTGATGTGCTCCCTCTTGAGTCAGAAGAACCTACTCATAGCATTCATTTCTGAGTTACTGTTAATCCAACCTGGTTAGAAAATGGGATGGAGGAGCTGGGGTTGTGGCTGGTGGTAGAGTGCTTGCCTAGTATATGCGAGGCACTGGGTTCGATTTTCAGCACCACATAAAAATAAATAAATAAAATAGAGGTATTGTGTTCAACTACACCTAAAAGGAATATTTAAAAAAAAAGAAAATAGGATGGAGAGGAATAAGCATTAACGTATCTATTTCAGAATGTTAATTTAACCATAACTTTCAGAGGCAGGTCAGTACTCTTAAACAGTGGAAACTGGCCATCTTTGAGCTGTACCCATAGCAGGAGACAATCAGCTTTTCTAGCCTGGGGTAGCTTGGTATGGTTGGAATCTTGTTAAAACTTGGGCCTTGGGAAGCTTGCACCTAGAAATCTAACTGCAGTACCAGGACTAGAAAGGCCTTAGAAACAGTGATGGAGAGGCAAAAATGCTCTGAGAAAACTTCTTCTACCTTGTAGATTTAATGACACTTGCTTTGATTAGAGGCCTTCAAATATCAAGTTTTATACTAATGTTTTAGTTCCTTATTGTTGTTATCACAAATCACCACAAACTTAGTATCTCAAAACAACACTAACTAATTACTTTACAGTATGTCAAAAGTGCAAATCAGCTCTCAGTAGGCTAAAATCAAGGTGTTACGAGGGCCATGTTCCTTCTGATGCTCTTGAAGAAAATCAATTTCTTGCCTATCTCAGCTTCTAAAGGCCACTTACGTTCTTTGACCAGTGGTTGTTTCATCCAGACTTCTGCTTCTATTGTCACATTGTCTAGTCTCTTTCTGACTCTGACTCCCCCATCTTCCTTTTGTGAGAATCCTTTGACTATATTGCTTCTACTCATATAATCCAGGATCATCTGCCCATCTCAAGATCCTGAGTTTAAATATATCTTTTTCCCAACAAGATAACAGGTTTCAGAAATTTGGATGTATACATGTTTTTAATTTTTTTGTAGTTGTAGATGGACAGAATGCCTTTATTTTATTTTATTTGTTTATTTTTATGTGGTGCTGAGGATCAAACCCAGTGCCTCACGCATGCTAGGCAAATGCTCTGCCACTAAACTACAGCCCCAGCCCCATGGATGTATACATCTTTGGGGGTGGCATTATTCTTCAGTTTATCACAACTAATAAAATTTTTTCAAGTGAAATCATGTGAGGAATAGCAATATATAAATGATATCAGAGCTCCTGTATTTAATGTTTTACCCATTCAACTGCCATTACTTCCTTCCCGTGACTGTCTCAGAATCACCTAAAGTAAAAGCTTGTGACTCCAGATCCAAGCTGAATAAAACTGATTTATACCTGAAGGGAAGACACCATTTGGAAACACCTCAGCACCACCTCCTTGCTGTTATAATTTTCAGTGAAACCTGATGCCTCTTAATGCTTACCATTGAGCTCCACCAGGCAAAAAACCTTGCTCACTTATCCCAGCACCCCCAGAAGCTGAGGTCCTCAGTATTTGTTGAATGAAGGTATGACTAATCAATTAATGGTGAATAAAAACTGCTTAGCCAGCATCCATTTCCTGTTTCTCTGCTCACAATTATTCATGAGTTAGACTTACATATCAGCATTATTGGAAATAAAAAAGCAAAATGGAACTCTGTCTCTTTCCCTTTCTTGCCATATCTAGCCCCAAACCATTTATACACAAGAACACAGAGTTCAATTGCTTGCCATGAATATTAATAGAATTTATTCTTTGAAATCATTATCATGGACATGTTATTTGCACATCATGGAAGTAAATACTGGTATTCTAATATTTTATCTTCCTCTTTCCCAGAATCTCATTCTTAGATTAGAAAATAGAACAAAGAATGTTAGAGATGAAGTGGCTTTGGTGCTTTAGAGGCCATCTAGTACAGGTGATGTACAGATGAAAGTCTTTCTAGAGATCCAATGTACAGTGTAAGGACCATAATTAATAATACTCTATTGTGTACTTGAAATTTTCCAAGAGTTAGATCTTAACTGTTCTCAACACACACACACACACACACACACAAATGGTAGCTATATGAAGAGATGGATATATGAATTAGCTTGACTCTAGTAATCAGTTCAGAGTATGTATGTATATCAACACATCACATCACATATGCAAAATTTCAATTAAAAATTTACATAGTAAGAAGCAGAGAAGGGATTGATTCAGTACTACAGAGCACAGTTTTAGATCTAAAGCAGAAATCAGGTCTTCTGCTCCTGAATCTAGTGTATCTTCCATTGTTACTATGGTTGTGTAAAGAAGCTGTATGTGAATAATTATATCTAGAAGAATATTAGCTATAGAGAGTTTTTAAAACCTGAAGTTTTGAGAATGGACAATTTTTGTAAATTTAAGTTTTGCAAACTGGTGTCTCTTAGAATTAATCCACCCCAAATCCTATAGTTTGATTCAGTTGAACTGATAAGTCTTTACGTTTTTATATGTAGAAACTTCATTTTTATTGGTATATAACAATTACATAGAATAGTGGGTTCCATTTGGCACATTTGTACATGCACATAACCTACTTTGGTCAAGTTCTTTCCTCAATACCTTCCCTTGTCCTCCTCTCCCCTCCTCCCTCCCTCTGCCTGCCTTCCTCTATCCTACTAGTTTCTGTTATGTTTTTATGAGATTTTCTTTTCCATTTTTTTCCTCTAGCTTCCATGTATGAGAGAAAACAAATGACCCTTTACTGAGTCTCACTTACTCTGATTAATATGATGCCCTCCATGAACTGGTAAGCATTTAAATAGGGCAAGTATACTCCATTTCACCAATATCCCCACCACTCCTTGTGGTCTTACATTTATCCCATTTCAGTCACTGGTTATATATTTGGAACTTGTACTTTTGAAATTTTAACCCTGCCACAAGTAATCAAAATATAAAAATCACTGTTTGCCTTTACAAATTCTGAGTGTGTTTCACAATGCAAGTGGTATAAATATTTGTTTAACCAGCCATGTGTCTTAAAGATTTATGATTCAGAAAATAATTATCACAATTAACATATATTTTGGTTAGTGATGGAGAAGAAAAAGATATAAAGCAGACCATATCTTTATCTCTTCCTCTAAAATAATCATTATAATTTCTTCTTACCTGGTCTTTTATTTCCAATCCCTTTAAAATCCTCAGTTCTATTTCCAATTGAGATTAGTCTTAGATAACAAATGACTGTGACTTTGACAGAATAACCATATAGCACATGGTGAAAAAAATTGCAAAGCTGGATATCATGTAAATTCTTGAGCATGAAATAAATGTGAATAGTGTGATCAGAGCTGTGCTCCTATATCAGAGGAAGACTGGGAATGGTAACTAGAAACTGATTGAGCACATATAACGAAGTTCAGAGGGGAGGCTGTATTTCATGTGACATGAATGCCCAAAGTCTCATCTTAGATATAACAGAGAGCAAGTTTCAGGCAGCGAATGAGAAAAAGGCCAGGTGCAGTGGCCCATGCCTGTAATCTCAGCAGCTTGGAGAGACTGAGGCAGGAGGATCACAAGTTCAAAGCCAGCCTCGGCAACATAGTGAGGGCCTGTCTCAATGTAAAAAAAATAAAATAAAATAAAAAAGGCTGGTAATATGGCTCAGTGGTTAAGTGACCATGGTATACCCCCCCTCCAAAAAAAATGAGGAAAAAAATCTATCCCTGGTAAAGATTGGGCTACCTGTATCCTGCTCTGCAATATATAGGCTTTTAATAACTAAAGTTGGGCAGAGCTGGGATAAACAGGAGTTGACAGTTACTACACCTTGGGGCACATTGCTGGCACTTGGTAAAAGCACATTGCTTGAGACTACTTATTAGAGGTAACCTCAATATATCCAGTAAAATTATTCAGGCATACCTTGGAGATATTACAAGTTTGGTTCCAAACCATTGCACTAAAGCAAATATCATAATAAAGTAAGTTACATGAATTTTTGTTTTTCCGTAAACTTAAAAGTTATGCTTACACTATACATAGTCTATTGAGTGTGCAATAGCATTATGTCTAGAAAACAATGTACATATTTTAATTTAAAAATACTTTATTGCTAAAAATGCTAACAATCATCTGTGCTGTTGGAAAAATGGTGCTTATAGACTTATTTGATTCAGGATTGCCACAAACCTTCAATTTGTAAAATTCAAAATATCTTCAAACCACAATAAAGCAAAACACAGTAAAATGAGGCATATGAGAAAAGGGAGGAAGTACAGAATGAAATTGACCAAATTGTTTTATGTACATATATGAACATACCACAGTGAATTTCACCTTTATGTATATATGCAAAACACCAATTAAAAATAATAAATAAATATGAAGAAGACCAGTATTGTAGAGGAAGGGGAACAGGGGGTAGGGGGAAGGGAGGGGAAGGGGAAGTACTGGGGACTGAAATGGAGCCAACTATAACCCTTGCAGGTATGATTATGTTAAAATGAACCCCAATATGATGTATAACTATGCACTAATGAAAACCTTTTTTAAAAAGAAGCATACCTGTAATGGCTCCAGGTTGTGGTTCCAGACATGCATGCATACCTAACAACATTGAACAGCCTCAGAACTCTAAGCACATTGCACCACATGGAATATTTTTGGACTTTATGATTTTATTTGGAAATTTATATCTGATATTTGGTCAAAGCTTAAAGTTTCCAGGGCTTTGAAGTAATCCTGAATCCTAAAGAGTGAACCTTCAAAAGCTTTGACTCTGCCACAAGGCATTGATGTGATCTATAAACAAGAAGAGAACACATTTTGAAAAGGAAAAAAAAAGTGCCAAGTTCCAACATTAGGTGTAGCATGCAGGATTCCATTTCTATTCCAGTAGCAGTCACATCCATAAAGAACATAACTCTTGGCAAAGCCATCTTGGAAAAAGGCATGAGCAGGAAAGCAGGGTAGAATATCTGGCTATGCTGCAGATATCATATGGCTGGGGGACTTCCCCAGTGATCTACTCCATGGAGATAACATGTCATAAAACTGATGGGGAGAGAAATGCAATTTTCTCCAAAAATGTCTCCTGGGAGACTTAGATATATTAGCTCCATGAAGACAAGACCTCTGTTTATGATGCTTACCATTATATGTGTGCATTGCAGACTATGTGCCTGGCACGTAGTTGGTGCTTGTGGGGGACTCCCCAAAACCCCAATGAATACCACTTCATTTTATCATCCACATTCTGAACAAGTTGGAAAATACATAAAACAGTGTTGTATGGATTTACTACTTCATCATGGAGGTCAGGCTAGAGAACCTAGATTGATGGGCAAGTCAAAGTTTCTGATAAGTGAATTTCAGAAATAAGGCTGACTTTTCCACTTAAATATAGGCAGCACCGGAAGACAGGGTGCCCACCAGGAGGAGCAGATTGCAACACCTGCTCTCATCAGTATGATCACTCCCAAGACAAAGGAAGACTGAACAGAGTTGGGAATATCCAGGTAATCTGTCTACATTTGCCAATCAAATAAGTGTTTCTCACTTGTGGTGTTCAATAAATGCTTGATGAAAGATTACATTGAGTAGAGCGTGTGGCAGATGCACTACAGAAGGTCAGAAAGAACTTCTTGGCCATTAGTGTAGTCAAAGGACAAATATGGCCTGATCCTCATGCCTTCCTGAAGAAGTCTGGGATAGCCCAAATGAGGTCCTTATGTAAAGAGAACCTTGGATTCCACAGTATGCTTCTATGGCACCAGGCAATAGATCTTCTCACATGTAAATAAAAAGAGAGAAAGGCTACCTTGACTCTTGGAGAGGGCGTGTCAGGAAAATAAGACATACTTACCTGAGATAAGGCAAATTCAATTGGGGAGCAGGGAAAAGGTTGTTGGTACAGCTTGAATATGAAAGCTCTTTCCTCCCCTCTGAAACTGGATGAAGCAAAAGAGATACATTAACCCAAAGCAAGTTTCATGCTGTTTTGCTTTGCTTTATGGAATACCTGTTAATGCCATCTATTTCTAGTCATGTGTTTCTCATTGAACTAATATCCAAGACTAGATGAAGAAGACAAGCCAAGGGTCCTAATTCTTACAAGAAGTTCAGAAGGGGTTACCTTTTTCCTGAAACCCCTCAGATGAGGCATGGCAGACTTGAAAGGGAAAACATTTGATTCTTCATTCTCTTAAAGAAAAGGGTTCAGTAACTGACAGGGATTGGAAAGGTCTTTTATGGTTACTACACTTTTGAGGTAATAAGAAGAGTAGGTTCTTCAGGGGACACATTTTTTCCCCTCAGGTAAGTTGTATATAAAGAAGATGCACTATCATTGTGAGCACCGGTTATGTGGCCCCAAGGCCTGGTCTTAACTGCAGAACTTACATTTGTATCATCCATTAATGGCAATCACCTACATTTAATCTTAACTCTTTTTTGCTTCCAGGCTTTGATTAGATCATCTTTGTTAACTTACTGTTAATGTAATCTGAAAATCAAATCCTGAGTCTAAAATTTGCATCAAAAATCTAATGCTCTGCCTAATTTTCATCATGTCACAACTATAAGTGCTCTCTTGACCCTGCTTAGGCTTCATAAAGAATTAAAGAGATAGCTTTAGATTCAATATTTATATGTAGTCATTCATTAATTCAACATTTCTTGAGAACCTACTGTTTGTCAGGCTTTGTGTTCTTTAAACCTTTTACCTATACCATCTTGTTAACTTATAGCAACCCTGCAAGGTTGAGGTATCCTCTCAATTTCCCAGATGAGGAATCATCTCATTAGAGAGATGTAGTCACTTGCTCAAGTTCCACAGAAAATAAATGGTGGAGCTCAGATTCACACCCAGGTCTACTAGCTGCCAAGCTCCACGGGCTCTTTCTAATAATACGCTCAACTGCTTCCAGCTGCCTGTAGCTCATCTCCATATCAGGGGACCCTGTCCATGTTTATGTGGTGCTCACTTGGTTTATTACTATTTTCCTCCCAGTTGAAACGAAAACAGAAGCTGTCCCATAACAGTAGGATGGGTGACTAATGGTAAAGGTTGCTAACTGATTTCCTCTTTCGGGAATTACAATATGGCCCTGTTTTATGTTATTTGCTTCTTTTTCTGTAAACTTCTGAGTGGGACAAAATCTAGCATCACTATAATACATTTTAGAGCTTCCTTAAATAAGTACTGAGACTACTACATGGCCTTGTTTGATAGAGATTCCATTCACAAATTGGAGCTTATATCAGAAAAGAACCTTTGTTGATGTTTTCAGCCAATCACTAGCAAATATTTTAAATGGATACTTAAAGCAGTTTTATACAGACCCAACACGAGCAGTGATATAGAATCTGGTCTCTGTAGTTACGTGTTAATGTCAAACTCCATGAATTTGAGGGTCCTGGCCACTTAACTCCCCAATTTTTGGTGGCTAAGAGGCTGGAAAATGAAAGGGTTGGTGTGATATGATTCTTGAAGCTCAGGATGACTCAGGATTAAGTTAGATTTTATCTCCAAGTTGAAATATCCTGAAACATTCTTTTCTTCACTCTTCCACACAGGTACACTCAAAAACAGATAAGGATATTTGGGAAACATGAGCTTAGAATTACTCAGTGGATTCCAGGGTCCTGGTGGAGCCAGCCAGCACATTCTTGAGTGTGGCTTTCCATCCCAGCTGACCCAAGATAAATCATCTAACAGGGTGCATCTCATATTACCCATTAGAGCATTTCTATAACTCTGATACAGATTGATGTTTTGATTTTGGTAAACAGAATTCTTGTACAAATGCTCTCATTAAAGAAGCCTTGTGGAGAATTCTTTTATAATCTGAAAAAGCCTTTTGTAATGCAAATATGCTCTGTCTGCATTGCTCTGAGTTTTGGGGCTAGAATTTTCTCAAAGAAAGAATATTAGTAATACCACAATCAGAGACATATTGTTTATTTATAAGCTACTCATTTTAGAACATGGCTCACCTAGAAATTCATATCCCATTGTTTTTCTTCATTGTTAATGAGTCTTGAGAAATATTGACTTTTCCTTAGAGCCTCTTAACATTGTAACATACAACTTTGGAAACTTTTCAGGGGATTCTCAAAACTGACCACAATAATAATCAAGCAGATCTTTAAATAAAAGGGAAGCCAGGTTTCAAAGATCAAGATAATGATACTTTTTTTTGTTTGCTTTTTCTTTACAAAATGAAGTACTGTCGTTGTCCCTGTGCTTTCCAAACAGTGGAGGAAGAGTTTTCTCTTATTTTTAAACTGGAATTAGGACATTGAAATCTTTAAAAAATGAGTCTGTTGAAATCAGAAAAGTTCTGCCTTTAAAAATAATTGCTGATGGATGTTGGGGGCTCTTTGCTTCTCAGTGTGCTAATTTGTGTGTTATGCTTCTATGTTCCCTTTGAGATACATGAAACATAAACAAAGACTGGGGAGACTGATGGAGATTTAGGATGTAGTCTTCTAAAAAAGAATGTACCAATTTTTAAGTGGAATTGGAAGGAGAGTAGTTTTGGGACAAAGCAATTGTTGCTAATCAAATCAAGTTATGTTTCATTATCACCAGCAATAAAAGGGAAAGAGGGACTTTATAAAGGAAGGGTGTTTTTCTTTGTGAATAGACATTACATGAAGAGGGCTAGCGATCCCACAAGGTCTCTTTCTTAAATGAGAAGGCTTTCCATAAAGTAACAAGGATAGAAGTAACAAGGATACACACCAGCAAACCTTGGGAGAACAAGGAGACCAGCCAAGGACAAGCAGGAATTCTAGAAAAAAATCTTATCTGAAGTAAGAAAATAAGTCCCAGGAAAGCTAATGGAGATAGAGTAGATTGTTGAGACGGCAAAGTGCTACATGGTAATTGTTTTAAAAGTTATTTGTAAATTGAGCTGAAGAGTTGTGAGTACAAACTGTCCAGCTGGCTGAGAAGGTGTATTCTCCAAGTTTCTGAGTAGAGCCTGGTGCCCAGAACAGTGAGCAAAACTCCCTGAAGGTGCTGCCAGGCTTCATGCCACCAAGTGCACAATATAGAATTCACACACTTCATATTTGGACTAATCATTAGTACCCAAGATCATATGGCATTTTTGAGATGCCAACCTGGGTAGATACAGCTCAATTTATTCCTAACAGATTCAAATACAACTAGTGAGTAGGAGGGAACCATTTTGTCCAAATGTTAAATAGTCAGTAATGGCATCTTTAAAATTAAACTTAATGAGAATCCTCACAGGAGATGTTAAGGAGTAACTTCTATAAAGAGGTAAATCCACTCTCAATATGCTCTACTTTCCTATATAAGAAAATAACAACTACTGTTTAAGTTAGCCTTTGTATTGTTGTGACCAAGACACCTGACAAGAACAACCTAGATGAGGATAAGTTTATTTGGGGCTGATGATTTCAGTGGCCTCAGTCCATAGATGCTTGATTCCATTGCCATGGGCCCAGGTGAGGCAGGATATCATAGGGGAAGGGCCCAGAGGGTAAAGCTACTCAGCTCCTGGTAGGGCCAGGAAGCAGAGAGTGGGGGAAGGAGTCACATGAAAGGTATACCCTTCCAGGACACATTCCTAGTGACCTACCTCCTCTGGGCACACCTCACCTACCCACAGTTACCACACAGTGAGCCCATTATAGCTAGGATGGACTGATTAGGTCACAGGACTCATAATCTAATCATTTCACCTCTGAATGTTCCTGCATTAACAGGAATCTTTGGGAATACCTAATATCCAAATTATAACCACTACTTTTAAAAAATATTTATTTTTTAAGTTGTAGTTTGACACAGTACCTTTATTTATTTATTTTTATGTGGTGCTGAGGATCAAACCCAGGGCTACGCAAGTGTTAGGAGAGCACTCTACCGCTGAGCCACAACACCAGCCCATATAACAACTACTTCTGAAACAAAAATTGAATTATGATCTTGCATTCTCCAAGTTTCTCCAAGTTTGAATTAATTATGCATTTCTGTGGTTTTAAATAACTGTCTATTTCTCAATGACTTTTGCATCATCAAATTTCCTGCCTAGGATGGACCTTGAATTTTTTATCTGCTGCTTTAGTAGTTTTGCCTTGTGCTTTAATTTTTATGTATCCATATAGAGGTAATGACATTACTGGGAGGTACCTGAAAGAGAAGGTACCTGTAATTCTAGAGATAAGATAGTGTACCTGAAGTCTAAGAGCATTTTGCTTTGAAAAATTTGTTCATTCACTTATTTATATAATTATGTGTTTATAATAGCTCTGAAAACACATTTTATACTACAGGATTGAAAACTATCATTGCTGAGCCCTTCAAAAGTAATTGTAGGCATAAATTGTAGCTAATGCATAACTATTAGCCTTTAAAAGGAAAACTGCATGAAGCCAGAATTAGGACCAAATTAGTGATAAGTGGTAGTTATAAAAATGATACTTGGAACTCCACCCAATTGGTAGTAACCCAGAGACCTGAAGGACCAGATGAACTGTACTGGTGGTGGCCTTGTCACTGGTATTTTCTGAACACATTGGTGGGCTTAGGAAAGGGCAAAGGGGTTGGGTGTGGTGGTGCATACCTGTAATCCCAGTTACTGGGAAGGCTGAGGCAGGAGTACTGCAAATTCAAGGCCAGCTTGGCAATTTAGCAAGACACTTAATGAGACCCTCAGCAAATTTGCGAGACCATGTCTCAAAATAAAAAATGAAAAGGGCTGGGGATGTAGCTCAGTAGGAGTGCCCCTGGGTTCAATCTGCAGTATCATAATTAATTAATTAAAATAAATATGAAAAGATCTGGGGTGTAGCTCAGTGGTAAAACACCATTGGTTTCAAATCTCCAGTACCACAAAGTAAGTAAATATATAAATAGTCAAAGGTTTCGAGATGTAACTCAGTGGTAAAGTGCCCATAGGTTCAATCCCCAGTACCATAAAATAAATGTTAGTTAATTATAAAAGGATTGGGGATGTAGCTTAGTAGTAAAGAACCTCTGGGTTCAATCCACAGTACTTGCAAGGGAAAAGAATAAGAAGCTGGATTCCACAACTTAAGGCCAGTCACCAAAACAATGCATCTCAGCTAAAAGGAAGAACAGGAAGAGCTGGGCTGTTTCTTCACCCTGTATGATTGCGTCTGTGTTGCTAAATCTAATGGCTGTTTTCCAGTTCTCATGTACTTGACATCTGTCCCAGTAGTTACTGTAGACCATTCCCTCCTTGAAGCACTCTCTTTCCTAGCTAGTTCTTCTCAGTTTCCTAAGTTTATTCTGACTTTTAGCTGTTGCAGATTATTGGAGTTCTATCTTTGGTTTTCTTCTGTGCTCACTTTCCACTCTTGCTAGGTGAATTCATTCACTCCTTGGTTTCAGTTACCACCTTTGCACTGAACTGACAGCAGCCAGATTTCTATCTTCAGTTGGCAGCTTTTCCTCTGAGTTCCAGATTTACGTGTAAAACTGCACAGTTCCATGTCCCAAAGGAACCTCAGTTCAACATCTAAAAATGACCTCACCATCCTCTCACCCCATCCCAAACCTGCTCTTCCTCCTGGGTTTCCCCATCTCAGTAATCAGCTCCATCATCCACTTGGTATGAAAATCTGAAAGCGAGGAGCCATTCCTGACCCCTCTCTCCCTCTCGCTCCATATCCAATTAGTCACCATGTGTTTCCAGGTATAATTCTGATAATCTTTCTCAAGTTAACCTCTCACCATCACCCTAGTCCATGCTATTATCATCCCTTATTGGATAATAGCATCATAACTTGTCTCTGCACTTTCATTTTGGTCTGCCTTCCCACAATCCATTCTACACATGGTGGCCAGATCTTTTGAAAACATAACTCAGACAGCATCACTCTTTGGCTTAAAATCCATCAACAGCTCCCCATTACCCTGAAAAGAAAGTCTGAATCCCTTACGATGGACACAGGACCTTGGTTATTCTAAACTCGTAAGCTCATCACATCATTTTGTACCATATCTTCCTTTGGTGACTACCCCCAGACACACTAGTCACCTCTCAACTCCTGAAACTTATTATATGATTTCCTTTGTTGGAACCTTCCCTTATTTTTCCTCTACCTCGAGTGGTTTCTCCCACCCACTACCCTACTTCCTTCTGCCTTTGCCTAGTGCTGTGGTTTGAATGAAGTTTATGTCCCAAAGTTTCATGTGTTGGAAGTTTGGTCCCCCAATGTGAAGGCACAGAGGTGGTAGGGCCTTCAAGATCAGATCACATCATGTAGGCAACAACACCCTTGGAAATGATTAATTTAGTCATCACAGGAACCAAGTTATTTCCCATGAAAGTAGGTTGTTTTGAAAGAGCAAACCTGGCCCCTTCCTGGTCTCTCACTTCCCCTTTTGCACATGTCCATTCCTTTTCTGTTTCTCTGCTGTATTATAATATGGCCAGAGAGCCCTCATCAGATGCCAACACAATGCTTTTTGGACTTGACAGGAACCAGAGTCATGGGCTAAATAAACCTCTTTTCTTTATAAACTACTTCACCTCAGGTATTTTATTATAACAACACAAAACTAAGACACCTAAATAACTCTGCATTCTTCAGAGCTCATGTCACATATTACTTCCTTGGGGAAACCTCACTGATCCTCTACCCTGGGTCAGATTCCCATTCTCTGCTCTAGCTACCCAGTTCTTTTCTTCTCATCACTTAGATGCCAATCAAGTGGTTACAATAAGAAGTATGTAATTATAATTATGAAGTCCCTTTGCTAGACTGTAAGGGGACAGTGCCTTTTGATTCATCAGCATGATTCTAACACCTAGCGTAGGACTTGGCACAAAATATTGGCTCAATCCATACTAGTTAATTAAGTAGTAAATAGCTCTAATAACCTTGTATTTCGATTTCTTGTTTAATTGGCTGTCATTTTGGATCCCTGAAAGCATACCCTGTATCCCTCTTGCTTACCACTGTATGCTCAATGCCCAGATCAGGGCCTAATGAAGGAGTGAGTCTGGTTCAGGAATAGATGCCAGCCTTGCCTTAGGGACAATGAGAAAGGTTACTGTAGGAGCCTGCTATGAATATCATGCCTGCAAGAGGCATACTACAGATTCTCAACAGGAGAAGCCACAGCTGGTAAGGCAGGCCTGCCCTCAGGAGACTCCTGGATTTAATCCTTTTGGGGCTCAGCTATCCCAAAAGTAGCTTCTAGAACAGGAACACTGAGTCAGGCCCTCCATTTTCCAGAGGGCTACAGAGTAGACACTTCACCAATGTGGGCGTAATAGTGAGGGCTAAACTGACACAAATAACAGGGGTGAGCAACAGCAAGCATCTAGGGAAACTTTGAAGGATAGCTTTTAAGGGAAAGAGAGGTGGGGACAGCAGAGAAGATGATTCTGATGGGGGAATAAAGTTACAGAGAATTAGGGAAGGATAAGAAGAAACCTCTAGGTATTGAATGTGTACCAGGTGCCAAGCACTGTACTAAGCATTTTATAGAGATTTTCTCATTTAGTCCTTGAAAGATTCTGTGGAGTAGGTGCTTCATTACAGAAGAGGAAACTGGGGCATAAAGTTATTAGGTAGTTTTATTAGAGTTTTGCAATTAGTAAGGTGGCAGAGTCATCTTGAACTTGAGTGTAGAGATTTGTTCTCTGGACAATAAAGATAATGGAATATACTTAAAACTATGGGACTTCAAATCATGGATCTTTGGTACCCTCACATGGAAACTGAGGAGGCTGGACACGAATGCCATTAAAGATGTTTCTTAGTCTTTCCATGGGGCAGTTATAGAAGTGGCCAAGGTCCCTTTCAGAGTAAACCGTCACCTCCCTGGGCTCATTGTTCTTTTCTATCCTCTTGTACCTAGTATCCCTGCCTTAGTGCTTTCCAGAAAAGCTCTACTTCACATGCTCTGTGAGAAGAGGGTTGTTATCTGGTGCCACATGGCCCTCAGTCTTAGAGCTATTTTACATCCCCAACACAAGCTGATTTAAATCCCCTCTTTGCAGGACACCTTTCTTGCCTCCTTCCCACTCTCCCAGTCATGGTTGCAAGGGAGATAATTGGGGTACAGGGTTGCTGGTGGCACCACATTTCAGTCTCATGATATGAATCACTACTCCACATCTGCATATCCTCTGGGCCAGGCTCCATGCTAAATGCTTTATGTTGCCTCATTTGATCCTTACCACAACCCTCTAAAGGTGATTAATCATGGCTATTTTTTATATAAGCAAACTAAAGCCCAGGGGAATTAAGCCACAGAACCCACATATAGAATGTAACTCCAAGGGAATTCTAAGGCCAATCCTTTTGTTTCTACACTGCTTTCCTGGCAAGTGACCTAGCCATTCTGAGCCTCATCTAAGAAATAAAAATGACAAGAGTGCCTACCTGATAGTGTTGCTATGAGGCGCACAAAACATAACGTATGTACCTAACACATGGTCAGTGCCCCACACGCTGTAGTGGTAATAGCTATGGTGGTTGTGGTTTCTGTTATTATTGTTGTCATCATCACTCTAAGCCACCTCACTGAGCTCTTCCAACTATCCCTCTTGTGACATGACCAGGGATTCAGAGTGAAAAAGCAAAATCTCTTTGTGATGTTTTGTCACTCAACAGTTAACTGCCACCTCTCTATCCCTTCTTCCTCAGGAGAACCAGCACCAGCTTCTGAATCACAACTCTGCCCAGGTGACAATAGTAATGAGGTGATCTACATAACAGGCATCTGAGCTATTCATGCCTAATAACGAAGTGAAATTCCTGAGGCTATCCATTCGGTGCCTTTCAATAAAACTGAAATCAAATGAAAGAAGAGATCTTTACAATTGTTTAAATCACTGCTTCCTGCACCTACAGAAGGAAATCTGAGGCTCTCACATGGTGAAATCTAATATGCAGGCTTCCTAATAGCTTAGAACTGATTACTTTAATGAATTTTAAAGGTAGAGCTTTAATTAAAATGGGTCTCTGTGGACAGAGAGCACACTATTTTGTGAGCTCTGTAAATATTGTCTTTTAAACTAATAAGTTCAGTTACCAGAAATACTACTGCATATAAACAGTTGGGTTTTTTTTCCTGTACTATGGAGACATAACTAGATATTGGAGAGAGGTAGGCTGTATTTCGAAGCCTGGAATTTGGCTTTCAAAATAATAGTGACTTAAATTTGCAGGACATCTTTCTCCTCTGGAAACAATTTTACAGGCATGATCTCATCTTATTGTCACACATCCCCCTATAGTAACCCTTGCTCACCTTCTAACTGACTGAAAAATCTGAGGTCATACAGAGGCTCTCCATAATTTCTTTCCTCTTTCTTCTCATTCAGTCATTAATACTTTCATGTCTCCAGAACAGGAATACTAAATAATATCAGGACTGTTTATGGTAATAGCTGGTGTGTATGTGACAGCTGCTGGGCTAAGCACTGACATATGTTATTTCACTTAATCTTCAAAAAAAACCCGAGGAGATAGGTACTAATATTATTCCCATATATTCTTCCACTTCACTCAGAATAATAGCCAAAGCCCTTTAGTGGCTTTCAGGTCCCTCTTAGCTCTCTGATCTCATTGCCTTCTCTCTTCTGTTTTACCAGGTTGAATATCTGAGAGATATGGACAGGCTAGAGAAGCAAGCCCCACATTTAGCGATTAGCCTTCCAGTATTTTTAAAAGAGAGACCCTCTATTGGGCAGCTATCCTATGACAAGTTTCATACCGATCACTTTTACACAAATTATTTATGGTCCCCAGTAGCTCTATGAGAAAGGTGCATTATACTTATCTCAGTGATGATATAATGATTAAGACTTGGAGAGATTTAGTTATTTTCACAAGGCCACAAATCTGGTAAGTGACAAGGCCAGGTCTTCAAACCAAACTGTTTTATCTCCAGAACCTGCTCTCTTTCTATTAAACCCACCACCCTCCAAAGCCTAGAAATATGTTTCTGCTCACAAAAGCAGAAGGCAGAACAATAGAATAGAGAAAGGAGATCAAGAGGGAGGCAGGAGAGGAGAGAATGGAGAGGTACTGGGGAACAAACCCTACCAAATTATACTATGTCCACATACAAATATACCACAATTAATTTTTAGATGTGTGTATATATGTATTATATATAATTAGTGCATTATATATTCATATACATACACATATATAATGCACTAATTAAAATAATAATAGAGGGAGATCAATTGAGTAAAGCATACTAAGTGCATACAAGAATATATCACAATGAACTAGTTGGGCATGGTGGTGCATGCCTATAATCCCAGTGACTCAGGAGGCTGATGTAGGATGACCACAAGTTCAAGGTCAGTGTCAGCAACTTAGTGAGACCCTATCTCAAGATAAAAAATAAAAAAGAGATGGGGATGTAACTCAGGGGTAGAGCACCCCTGAGTTCAATCCCTAGTACCACACATAATACAAAATCACTGATAAGGAGGAATCAGATATATGGTGAAGCGAATAGCCATGATTCTTGTTTCATTTTTCTATATCCTTCCTTTTCTTCTTCTCTTCTCACTCCTGAAAAGGAATCAACAGAACTTTGAGTGAGGCCATTTCTTTCCCATGTACAGCTAGTTGAAGCAGTAGACACCAATGTATTAATACCACCTATGTATGTGCAAGTGCTTGATCAACCCAATTGGTGAAATATGGGAGAGAGAATTTTTCGAAGAGTAGTCTAATATGTATGGTGGCCACCACTGAACAGAGAGAGGGTCTTCTTCCTTACCACCAGTCCTCCTGGGTCTTTCTGGAGATAAACCTATCCTCCCAATCCTTCAACAGTGAATCTGACCCATGAAGGTCAATCCAAGAAGAATCAACCCATTGAATTTATATATTCAATGCTAGAATCTCCAATTGAGATAGAACAAGAGCACACAGGAACATCTATATTTAAAATAAAAAGGTAATACAGGCTTATTGTAGTTCTTATTCACTTCTGGAGTCATTACTCTTAGATCTGGATGATGTTTTGTATATATGGAGGCTTTGAGGTGTTGGGTGGTCATGACCTGTTCAATAGCCCAAAGGTGGTCAGTGCTAGAATGAGAACTAGATTAAGGCTGGCTATTTCAGACCCTTTCAAAGCAAACTTGATTTTCATCAACTCATAAAGATGAGAAATAATTTTAATGCAGTTAATCTTTAAAATATTCTGGGGTTGGAGGCCTACTTTCCCACAAACTCAAGGGAAGTTGGGAAGTAACCTCTTTGTGTATGTATTTATTTGAAAATATCAGAATTTTGTAAATGAAATGTTTCTTTATGGAATATTAATTTACAGATTTATCTGAAATCATGCAGGCTTTGCCTCTGCTGTCTTAAATAAAAAGATGTTTCTTCACTGGGCATGGTGGTGCATGCCTGTAATAATACCCGCAGCTCTGGAAGCTGAGGCAGGAGAATCACAATTTCAAAGCCAGCATAAGCAATTTAGCAAGGCCCTAGCACATCAGTGAGACCCTGTCTCAGAATAAAACATAAAAAAAAATATCTGGGGATGTGACTCAATGGTTAAGCACCCCTGGGTTCAATCCCTGGGACTAAAACAAAAGAAAATGTTTCTTAATAAGTTACTAATAACTGTGTATCTGTTTATCATTATTCAGTCATTAAACATTTATAGAGTACTTATTGGGGGCACCCATGCTGGATGTTTCTTGTGAATATGTGGGCCAAACACAGTGCCTTTGGGCAATGGCTCCTAAGCTCTCAGAACCTAACTGTCTAAAACTGTATTCCTCCACAGTACCTTCCAGAAAGCCAAAGCAGCTTTCATCATAAAGTTATATTCCATCTTCCTCTGGTGAGCACTGCTCAGTTTGCTCAGGATCCATTTTTTCAGCTTTATGATTCTGGAGATCAAACCCTGGGCCTTGTGCACACCAGACAAGCACTCTACCACTGAGCTACATCCCCAGCTCAGCATTAAACCTTTTAATTAGGCATATTCTTTGAGGAAGAGATACAAAATATAGACAAGTAAAGGGAGAAAAAAGTGCACAGTTGATGTTTTGTGAACATGAATTTCTTGTCTTTTTCCTATCCATATAGAAATACATGTGTTTTTAAATTTACAAACATGGCATTATCATTCACACACTATTTTTCTTAGAGCATTATATTTATACATAGTGGGTTAATTTTGATGAAATCACATATACATGGAATTTGATTTCAATCTCTTTCTCCCCACTTTCCTTTCCTTTGTCCTTCTCCTATTTTCCTTCCTCTACTTTACTGATCTTCCTTTCACTCACTTATTTTTTCTGATTGTCACTTTTTATACACGAAGGCATTCACACACTATTTCATAAACTGACTTTTGATCAATTATGGAAATATTTGTCATCACAAATCTATTTTTACTTTTAGTAGTTATATAACATTTCACTGTAGAGAATTATCATATGTTAAATATTAAATTATTTCCATTTTTACTGTAATAAGTAGCATTTCTGTATTCCCCTTTTATACATATTTGTATATCTATCTTATTATTTCCAAAGAATAATTTCCTAGAAATTGAATTTCTATGTCAAGGGCCATATACTTTCTCAAGGTTCTTAATCCCTATCCATTTGGTATTTGATCCAGATTGCTTCATTTTAAACTGTAGCAGTCACAGTCCACACTTTGGCGCGACAACCCTGTGCTCAGGTCACACAGCCAGCCGAGACAAAAACTTGCATTTCCTGACCCAATGGCTTAGAAACATTTGAGTTACCACTGAGGGTTAACAAATGCTACAGCCAGTCTGCCCCTGCCAACAGTGATCTGGCTGAAGTCTGGAAGGAGAATCTGGTCTGCAAAAGGGCTTTGGCTTATCTTGGCACTTTTACTCATTTCCAAATGGAAATCATATTACTTGAAATACAAATATGATTTAACGATTTTTAAAATATGTAGCTGTCTCCATTCTAACTGCCCATTAAGGTGGGGAGAATGCCTTTAGAATTGTTTGGAAAATGATATGCAGATAAATTTGAAGCTCAGAGGGAAGGGATAAAAGAGAGAACAGAGCAATAGAACATGGTTTTAATTCTGCTCTATCACTAATTGAGTGATATTGAGATGTCCTTTTGCAAAGCTGAGCTTCAGAGTCCCAGTGTGCACAAAGAGAGGTTGGACATTGATCTGTAAAATTCCTGCCAGTTTTAATGATCTAAAATTAAAAATCAACAGGTTAAAGTTTACAATCTCTATCACTTTTCCTAGGCTATGAGGCTTACAGAGAAGAGGGTGGTTTGGATAGCCTAACAATACTTCAGGCTGAGTCCTGCGCTAGCAGAGAAGAAATAAGATATTACCTGGTTACCCCTATCAAACAGCCTGAGCCAGCTTGCCATGACAACTGGCTTAAAAGCCTTGTAAATAGGACTATCTCAATGTATCTTATAGAATTTCAAATGCCTCTTATGTAAGGTACTCTCTTATGTTATATGCCTCTAAGAAATTTTTTTTTCACACTGCAAATTAAATTGTGGCATAGTGCTATTTTACACATCAATTGCAGCATGCATTCTGATATCAGTGATATTAAAATTTTAAAAATGCATCTTAGAATCAATGAAGTAGAGGATTAATATATTTCATCATAAATGCATTCACTATGTAAGAAAAAATGATCTTGAGATTATCTATCCTTCATACCTCCAGACTCATGTATTGTTGTACAGAGGAAGAGAGCCCAGAGAAGTAACCTGGATTGCCCAAGGTCAGAGATCATATGGATCTAGAATGAAAAAGCACTAGAAACAAGAAAATGCTGGCAGAATGGTAGAGTAAGGACCTCCAAAAATATACTCTCCATTAAAGACAAGGAAAAGCCCTGCAAATTTTTTTTTTCAAAATCAACTTTGTCACAACTCTGGAAATCCATGGAGCATTTTATTCAAGAAAAACAACTGAACCTCAATAAGAACAGAGAGCATTGCAGTATTTTAAAATTTCCTTATTCATTCTACTCTCCTCAACTCATAGTAGCCTTGAAAACTAATAGCCCAGTAGCCACTGGAAGAAGAGTGGATTGGAATCCCCCCAAAGCCCATGGCTACAGACTTTTTTGTTTTGTTTTTGGTACCAAGGGTTGAATCCAGGGTGCTTATTCACTAAGCAACATCCCCAGCCCTTTTAATTAAGTTATTGTTTAGATTTATAGACAGGACCTTGCTAAGTTGCCTAGAGCTTCGCTAAATTGCTGAGGCTGGTTTTGAACTTGTGATCCTCCTGCCTCAGCCTCCTGAGCCACTGGGATTATAGGTGTGCACCACCACACCCAACTAGAGACATTTCACTGGTTGACCTGGCTGGCAACATGCAAAAATGTGTTATTTTCAAAGTTTGTCTCTCTTTGACCTGGCAAAGATCTTGCTCATTGCCAACAACCCTAGCTAGAGGGTGTTTGGTTACAAAGGGTCACCAACAATTAACATTGTAGCTATCTGAGTGAACGATACTAATTTGGACAAAAAAGATTGTAGAGAAAGATTTGGTAGTGAGATGTCCATGGGATGGATGTCTTGAAAAACCCCAACAAAGCCCTGGGTATCTAGAAAGACCTGCATGTGCGGAGGATTGTGTCTCATAAAACTAAAGGAGATTATAGGCCAATATCCCTTATTAATATAGATGCTAAAATCCTCAGCAAAATATTAACAAACAAAATCAAGCAATATATTAAAAGGATTATAGGGGTTGGAGATGTAGCTCTTTGATAGAGCTCTTCCCTAGCATGCCTACACCCTGGGTTAAGCACCTAGCACCACAAAAATAAAGAGGATTATAAACCATGAAAAACTGAGGTTTGTTTTAGGAATGCAAGGGCTTCAACATAAAAATAAAATGTGTATTATTATGCTATGGCCATTGTAACAGAATACCATAGACTAGATGGCTTAAACAACAGACATTTATTTTCTCCCTGTTTTAGAGCCTGAAAATCCAAGATCAACATACTGTCACGGTTAGTTTCTGGTGAGTCTGCTGTCTTCATCTTAAAGATGGCTTTATGGTTTTTCTGTAGTCTACCCTTTCCCTCAGGTGCTCAGTGTAAAATGAAATGTAGTAGTCAACCATGGTGTCTTGATATGATCAACCATAGCATGGTCTTTGCCTTCGGGGATTTTATAATCCTGTCGGGGTAAACTGACTAACATCAAGTGCTGTGCTCAGTGCTGGATGTGAAGCAGGTATAGCTCTGACAGTCCTTGTCCTGAAATAGCAGGCCTGACAAAAGAGGACACTGAAAACTTATGGAAGAGTTCAAGGTCAAAATATAGGCTTTGTTGGAAGTCCTGCCTGTTCTGGAACAGTGAAACATGTCATAGTAGGGAGAAGAGTGAAAGTAGAGTGGTAAGCCAGCATTTCTTAAACTGTGCTGTATATATTTTTTGTGGTATGCATTTTGATAAAATGCAGATTCTGATTGGGTAGGTCAGGGTGGGGCTTGAGATTCCTCATTTCTGACCAATACCCAGGTAGCACCAATGTTTATGGTGTTTGAGAAACAAAACTATAAAGGGTCAATTATCTGACTTGGTTGTCAGTTAAAGCATTCATTCAGCACATTCAGCAATGTTTTCAAGAAACAACTATAATAAAAAACTGTGTAGTATGATTTGTTGGGAGTAGGTCCTCATAAAATTATGTGTGTGTGTATGTGTGTGTGTGTGTGTGTGTGTGTGTATAAATTAACTAAACTGAGTGTTTCATATGTGTACCAAGCACAATGGGAAAGCCTTACATGGATAAAACATTTTTAATCTTTATAACAATCCTGTGAGAGGTACCATTAACAACTGAAGATCTGAGGACAGAAAGCTGTTTTAGGCATGCAAGGGCATCAACATAAAAATAAAAATGTGTATTAGTCTGCTAGGGCTTATATATCCATGTTTATATATCAAGAAAATAGTGGAGATGGGAGTTGAACCCAGACATTTGGACATTAGAACTCTTAAACCTGTACACTATACCATCCACCCAAAATTCATAACTTCCCAAATAGTAAACTCCCAGTATCATTCATGTGTTTATCTGCATATCTTTCACTAACTTTAATGCCTCAAATGATGGAAAAAATATCTTCTAAAAATAACAACATGAAAGGAACAGATTTTGAATGAATGCTTACTCTGTGCTGGGCTTGACTAGGACCTGTTACATAAAATCATACCCTTTAATTTCATCCTTACAGTCAATCTGAAATTAAACTTGTGGAGATTTAGCAATGTATTTGAGATCATTTAGCTTGTGCTTATCAGGAGAATCAGGATTTGAACCTAGGTCACTCTGACTCCTGGGCCTTTGTGTTTCCTTACCTAATAGGCTGCTTTTACAATGGCATTCACATAGCCTTGGTGTTGTAGCTTCTCAATGAATATGTCTTGTCTCAACTCTCTTTGAGCCATATAAGCGGTGTGATCAAGCTTAATATTTACAGTTGATTGTCACTTCCTTCAGATCAGGTACTTTCAGAGCTGTACTATGCCCAGCCCCAGCCGCAGGCTCATTCATTCCTACTCTGGAATACCCTGGATAACAAATTTTGGCTGAAATCTTCTTCTGAAGGATATTTTTAACACAGACTAAGTTCAGAGTATGTGGGTATAGGTATGGATGGGCAGTGATGGTGTGGGTACTGGAGGCTTGCAAACATACGTGCCCTCCAGCCGTGTCTGAGACTTTCAAATTTGACAAGGCTCCAAGTTCTGTATATGCTCTTTAGTGGATTTTAAATGGTTGTTTTAAATAGTATGTTTTGAACTTCGCAGTGAAATCTGAGAAATCAAAGCAACTGAATGCCACAAAAGAAAACAGATGCTCTAGACAATGGGTGGGGCTTGTACTCAGAGTATGATGTCCTCATTAGGTCCTGTCAATCATTGTCAATTTGTAATGAATTATGTTGGATGAGATATTTTACATGCACAGAAAAATACAGATATTAATATGCTCAAACCCCAAAACAATAAATGGTGATATTTTACTTCAAATTTTTCATAATTATGTTACAGAAACTTTTAGGTGTATTTATTTATTTATTTATTTATTTATTGGTACTGGGGATTGAACCCAGTACTACATCCCCAGTCCTTTTTATTTTTATTTTGTATTTTGATACAGGGTCTCACTAATTTGCTAAGGCTAACCTCCAAATTGTGATCCTCCTTCCTCAGCCTCCCAAGTCACTGGTATTACAAGCAGGTTTTTTTGTTTTTGTTTTTGTTTTTAGACTTGTTTATTTGTTCAATACCAGTGCCCTTTTTAAAATGGAAATCTGAGGCAGAAACTCAATGTATAAACATGATAAAAGTGGGAATGCTCAGGTTCAAGCTGAATAGAGTTCTGAGCCTATCCTGGTCAGATCACATCTTTTCTTTCCCAGAAACTTTCAATTTTAAGATGGTAGAGTAAAACAATGATTTTTTGAATTAGGATGAATATACTCCTGGGAATACATGGACATTCTGTATCCATGTTGATATCTTCTCTTTATATATTCTCCCCTGAAATTCATCTACCTGAGAAGAGTTTAGGGTGACTTCATAGTGTGCTCAACTAATAGATCATTAAAAATTATTTTAATAAATTAATTTTGACTGACAAATAGAAATGTGTTCAGTAACACATGACATTTTGAAATACGTATGCATTATGGAATGCCTACTTTGAGCAAAGTAACATATATTGCCACATGTGTTTTTCAATGCTTTGTGATGATAAGACTGAAAACAATTTTTGAATATACAACATACAATATACTACAGTCACCATGATGTACAAAATATCCAAACCTATCCTCTGATATAACTGAAATTTTGTGTAACTTCATCAGTATTTGACTAATAACACTCACCACACCCCAACCCCTGGTAACCACCATTTACTGTTTCTTGGAGTTAACCTTTTTAACATTCCACATATGAGTGAGATCATGCAATATTTATCATTCTGTGACTGGCTTATTTCACTTAATGTAAATTTCTCTGGGTTTTCCATTCTGTCCCAAGTTGCAGGATTTCATTTAAGGCTGAATAATATCTCATTATTTATGTATATCACATTTTCTTTATTATTTGTCCATTGGTGGGCTTTTTAAATTGGTTTTATATCAGCACACTGATTTCATTTCCTTTGGCTATAGACCTGGTAGTGGATTACTAGATTATATAGTAGTTCCATTTTTTATTTTTTTAGGAACTGCCATACCGTTTTTCATAATGGCTGTATTAATTTATATTCCCAGTAAGAGTATACCAAAAATATTTTTTGATGAAACATGTTTAAGCAATTTTGGCATAGAACTCAGAAGGGATTCAAAAAATTGAGTGGCATTGTTATACCAAACTTCTCATACTTGCTCATGTGAACAAAATTTCTTAGCTCTCATTTATACAAAAATGTAAAAGAGGGCTATATATTAAACTCTATTCATTTTGCAAAGCATAGTATTCATTATGAGATACACAAATTAATTGCAAATCCATCCCTATCCAAAGCATGGAGATTACTCTGTAATAAAATTTTACTTTTTATTTTGGTAAAAAATTATGAAACCTAAAAGCAAGTAAATTTTTACCAAAATATTAATTTATATTGTTTTTAGTTGTACAATAGTGACCACTGCAATGATAACCCAATCTAGGTTTATGTTAACAGGAATTAATTTTAATGTATATATTTTGATATGGAAAAATTATAAATATTTAAACATAAAATACACTACATTACAAAAATATGCAGATGAAAAAGATTGGATATATGAAATCAAGAGGAAAAGTAACTATGTATATTTAAAGTAGATAATGGTGATTACCATAGAATGATATAACAATTTTTCACATGTAGAAAATTGTATTCCTTATATCTATTTACACATATGACAAAAACATTTCAACTTTAAAATGTGCGAGTTAGCATATTGTTCCTAAAACATTATTTTGGGAAGCAAGAATAAAAAAAATTAAAAACCCACTGAAGACTTTCTTTCCTTCTTTCTTTCTTTCTTTCTTTCTTTCTGAGTGGGTACTAGGGATTGAACTCAGGAGGACTCATCCACTGAGCCGTATACCCAGCCCTATTTTGTATTTTATTTAGAGATAGGATCTCACTGAATTGTGAAGCACCTTGCTTTTGCTCAGGCTGGTTTTGAACTCGCGATCCTCCTGCCTCAGCCTCCCAAGTCACTGAGAATATAGGTGTGTGCCACCTTGCCCAGTAACCTCCTCTTTCTTGTAGAAATAATCTCAAATCAACCAGTAGAAAAAGAAATCAGGACCTAAATCCCACTTTCAATGACAATAAAAGACATTTGTATCCTAGAACCAAAGTGAATCAGTGCTGCCAAATGCAATGTATGCAGGTGTGGGAAGATACCAAGTGGGATAGCTCTGGCAATAGGTTGCAAATAAAGCTGGAAGATCTAATATTTTCAATAGTGTCAGATCAAAATGAGACACAATTAGAAAATCGGGTATGATAACAAGGAGATACTGTCATTTGAATTACAACATTCTATGAATTTTAATATCAGTTGATCAAATTCCATGGGACATTCTACTAGAGTATAGACCAGCTTTATGATATATTAATAGATTATTTTGGGAAAAACTGACACTGTTTTCATTTTGTGTCATCCCATCCATGAACATGCTTCTCTATTTAGGTCTTTTTTCAAGTCCTTAGATAAAATTTTATAATAGCTTATATATAAATGAGGATCTTTTAGATGTAATTTATTCCCTGTTAGGAGTGTGTGTGTGTGTGTGTGTGTGTGTGTGTGTGTATAACATAACAACATAACAAGATGGATGAGTTGAGGACTTTGCTTCTTTTTTTATTCTCTCAGTCTATAAAAGATATGAGTTATCTACTCCTCAAAGTTTTTTTTAAAAATTTGTTTTATTTTCTGGAAAATTTCTTGGCCTACTGCTTATTTTGTTTTGTTTTGTTTTTTGACTGTTAATTAAGTTTCGCCATAGTTTTTAAATCTATGTATTTTATTGAATCAGTTTAAGTAGTTTTAAGGAAATTATTCTTTTTGTCTACATTTTCAAATTTAATGGCATGCACTGTTCATAGTATTGTTTCATTGTTTTAACATTTCTGTGGTACCTGTAGTAATGTCTTCTTTTTCCTTTCTAACCTTTATTTGTTTCTTTTTTCCAGAAAACGAGCTTCTGATATTGCTGATCATCTGTGTTTTTGGTGTTTCATTTAGATATTTATTGTTACCATTCCATTCTTTCCATTTTTGTGTACTGATATTTTTCTTTCCTCTTGATCTGTAGTTTTATATTATTAAATTTCAATCTTTCTTGTTTGCTAATATATACACTTGAAGCTATAAAATTTACCCCAAATATTCCCCTTTAACTACACCCAGCACATTTCAATATATAGACCTTTCATTGTTGCAAATATTTAATTAGATTCATTAGTCTTTTATTTAATTCACTCCTCATTTATAAAATATATGTTTTAGAGTCTACATATTTGCAATGTTTTTATCATTGATTTCTAATTAAATGTGGTTGAACAAAAATGTTTCTATGGCTTTTAATTCTTGGAATTTACTTAAATTTTCCTTTGTGGCATACTACATGTGTATTTAAAAACAATGTGGGATGAAGGGATAAAGAAGATGTGGTATATATACAAATGGAGTGTTACTCAGCTGTAAAGGAGTTTGATTTGATGACATTTGCTGGTAAATGTTTGGAACTAGAGACTATCACGCTAAATGAAATAAGCCAGTCCAAAACTGTCAAAGGTCAAATGTTTTCTCTAATATGCAGAACTTAATTAAAAGTAAGGAGAGGGGGATGAAAAATAATAGAAGAAAGATCAGTGAAGTAGACAAAGGGGAATGAAGGTGAAGTGAGGAAGAATGGGATAGGGAAAGACAGTGGAATGAACCTGACCTAACTTTCTTATGTACATATGTGAATGTTCCATAGTGAATGTCACCATCATGTGTATCCATAAGACACTAATTTTAAAAAAAATAATTAAATAGAAGAGATAATTATATTAGAGGGAAGGGAATGGGAATGGGGAAAGGAGAAGAAGGGAAAGTACTGGGGACTGAATTAGAGCAAATTATATTCCATGCTTTTATAATTATGTCAAAATTAATCCTGGGGCTGGGGTTGTGGCTCAGTGGTAGCACACTTGCCTAGCATGTGGAGGCACTGGGTTTGAGTCTCAGCACCACATATAAATAAATAAAGGTCCATTGACAACTAGAAAATATATTTTAAAATATTTTTAAAAATGAATTTATTGTCGGGCTGGAATTGTGGCTCAGTGGTAGAATGCTTGCTTAGCAAGTGCAAGGCCCTGGGTTCAATCCCCAGCACCACATAAAAATAAATAAATTAAATAAAGATAATGTATCCAACTACAACTACACAACAAAAAATTTAAAAATGTATCTATTGTGCTGGGGTTGTGGCTCAGTGGTAGAGTGCTTGCCTAGCATGCGTGAGGCACTGGGTTCGACCCCCAACATACATAAAAATAAACAAATAAATAAAGGTCTAAAATGAATCTATTGTCATATATAATTTAAAAAAAGAAAAAAAATATGAATTCTATATTAACCAAGTTCAGAATTGTATATGTCTATTAGAGAATACTTGTTAAGTATTGTTCAAATCTTCTACAGGTTTGCTAATTTTTACTTGAAACATCAGTTTCTTACCAAAGTATGTTAACAATCTTCCACTGTAATTGTGGATTTATCAAATTTTGTCATTTAGTTAATGTTTCCCTCTGTGTGTGTGTGTGTGTGTGTGTGTAAAAGCTAGGTTGTCAGGTACATCATTATGATTATTCTTGGTGGATTTTTCTTTTTATTTTTCAGAGTGTCTCTATTAATTTTTTTTACCTTGTATTCTCTTTTATTTCATTAATGTCATGGATTCATCTTTATTTTGGTTAGTATTTAACTGATATATCTTTTTTAATCTATTTGCTTTCTATATCATTGATTTTTAGATGTATCTCTCATTTTAGAATCCAGTATGAGACTTTTTCTTTTAATAGATGCGTTTAATATGTGTACATTTACCATTTAAGTTTTTGGGTATGTTTCTTTTAGTTTGTGTTTTCTTTTCACTATGCTCTTTATTTACTCTTTTTTTCTCTTTATGTGCTTGGAGTAATCAAGGATTCTTTATTCCTTTATCTCTCTTTTGGTTTGTTATAGAGCTTATTTGTATTCTTTTAGTGGTTACCTTTAAATTTTTACTCTTTATACTTAATACAAACTAATGTTCATAAATATTTCTATCCTCCTGAACAATAAAATTATGTTAAGATGCCTTAATTCTGAGATAACATTTTCCATCTTCTATGTTGGCATTGTTTAGATGCTTAGTTTCGTCTTTCATTTATCATTTGTATTAATAATTTTAATAGTTGATGTTTATTGCAGACTCAATAGAGCAAAGTGGATATAAGTAATTTCTGTATCCAAGCTCTGTCATGTACTAGATGTGAGACCATGAGGAAATTACTTAACCTCTATGAATCTCAGCTTTCTAATTTATAAAATAGGATTATATCAGTAAATATTACACAGGGTTGTTGAAAAGTGCTTATAAGAATGTCTGGTTTATAGTAAGTGCTATATACATATTATATTTTAGTAAATTAAATAATATTTAGAAATGTTTAGTACTTTATTTGTTTACAGTGCTTTTGCATCTAATGATTTACTTCTGATTTTTGTTTTATTCTGTGGTTATATATCATTTAATGATTTTGTTAGTTTGTGTGATGAACTCAAGATTTATATGTCTATATTCTATGTTTTGATATATATGAATATATATGTATATAAATGATGATAGTTTAACTGTCTATAGTTCATTAGATTGTTATTTTCCCTTAAAGCTATGAATATATTATTCCACCACTTTCTAACATCTCTTATATTGTGATGCAATATCTACTGCCAACATGACTTTCTTTCCTTTGTGATTAATCTGTCCTCTCTTAAAGCATGTTATTTGTTCAACAATTTCACCTCGGTATGTCTAATTGTGATTTGTTGTAACTCATCCTGCTAGGGGTCCAGGGTACTGCCATTTGAATTTGGAGAGACTTTTTTAATTCTGAACAATTTTTGGCAATAATTGCTTTGAAGATAGTCTCTATATTTTAAGATTCTAAAACTCCTGATTGCCATATGTTGACTCTTCTCATTTTATCTTCATGTTTCTGAACCTCTTTTTCATTTTTTCCATCTCTTTATCTCTTAGTACTGCATCTTCAATGATGTTCTCAGACTTACCTTCCAGTTCATTTAACTCTCTTAAGCTATTTTTAACATACTGTTTAAAATATGACATTTTAAAATATAAAAATGTAATATAAATATACAAATATATAAGCACAAAATAAATTAACATGTTTATAGCATATTTAACATATTGTTTAAAGAATTTTAATGATCATGTTTTTCAATCTTTGAAGTTCTTATTTGGATATTCTCCAAATCCACTGATTCTTACTATATTGGTTCTATTTCTTCCTTTATTTAAAAAAATTTAAAGAGATGTTAAATATATGTCAAATACTGAACTGTTTCCTGTTCTGGGAAATCCAAATTCTCAATAATAGTGGTTTGTTTCCTTGAAATGCTTGAATGCCAATGAATCTTCAAAAGGAATTATTTTCAGTAGGCATCCTGGATCTTTTGGTTGCAGATGTCACCTTATAGGTCAATTTGGCTGTCTCTTTGGTACCCCTAAAAATCCCCTTTCTTCAAACTTATTTTTATGTTTATTTATTCATTTTAGTTTCCTGAAACATGCAAGTATTATGAATCGGGATATTACATCTGAGAGTTATACAGGTTTGGGGACTGGTTGTTGAAGTCGACTCCTTTTTTGTTACCCACAGGGCTAAGAAGATGGTGAGCTACTTTAATGCCTCCCTTGGCTGGTAGGTGGTTACCTGTATCATGTTAGGGCCATGTTTTTTATGCCATGTAGCTTTATGCAGGGAGTTCAATCATAGATTCCTATAGACCTGAGTTGTTCTTTGCTATTCCTGAATAAATAGTAAAATATAAACTTGCAGAACTGTCCTTATATCTCCATGAGCTGCTGGATTTCAACAGCCATTTGTGTTATGATTTTGAGGTCCTCCTTGGGTTTTAGAACAAGTGGATTTCTTCTTCTTGTTTTTAATCTTGACAATGCATTTTAAAATGAACTTGTCATTGTTTAATGTAGCATTTGCTTGTGTTTTGAGCAAGAAAATTGTTTTTGTTTTTACTTTTACTTCAGTACATATCCTGAATGGAAGTCCTTTTGGCTTGTTGTTTGTAGAAACCAAAATATCAGTGAAGAGTTTTTGTGACACAACTGATCTCAGATCAAGGGCCTAATGTGATTTTTTTTAATTTACAATAGTTAGTTTTACTTATTGGAAGCTATACTTTTCATGTATAATTTGCTTTGAAAAACTTTCCCCAATCACAAATACAGACTAATTATAGCACATTCTCCTTTAGTGTTGAAAGTTTCATAAAGCTTTCTCAGAGGGCAATTCAAATATAGCATAAATGTTGCAAGGTTCAGAATGAAAAAGAGGCAGTATGCTTAGCCACCTCCTCTTATGTTGTTTTCCTGAGATATTTTACCAAAATCAGTATTCTTGCTGTCTTTTATGATTTTTTTGATTTCTGAATTTTAGTCTTTGAAATTTTCAAAAGATGGTTAGTCATACTGCTCAAATGAAACAAAAACCCAAGTTGGTTTGGTATCGGTTTACTTTTGAAGCTGTAAAATCTAAGGATTCAAATGATCTTTTTGGTCAACAAAGGTAACAAAAATTCTTTGGTTGTCAAACCCACAGGCTATATTTTAGGAAGAGTATTCAAGGCTGTCTAGGGGAGTTAATTGCCTGATGCTCTTTGGCTGTACACATAGAAAGATTTACTCTGAGGGTGGATTTTTCTGCTTGCCTCTTTCCCTTTAATCACCTTTCCATCTTTTCAGAGATGGGAAGTTTATGTCACCGTTAGTTTAATAGAATCACATTTCCATGTACTGTCCTTCTCAGTAAGGTTTACCAGTGTATTGGACTCTGTATGTTCTACATTCACAACCACTAGAAAACACAATAAGATAATTTAAAAATTATGCAAATACCTGTGTTGTAGGTGACACTGCTGTCATTAATTGTATATCTCCCTTTCAACCTGCTTTTTTTTTTGTGCTGACATGTTAAATGTTAACTAGAAAGAATGCATTCCTGCTTTTTGTTCAATTTCTAATTTAGACTATTTCAATCCATCCAGGAATCATTGCCATTTAGAGTAGCAAGACAGCCTTATGGTGCAACCAGAGATCACACTTATTTTTAAGATCCTCATCCTTCACTGAAGCCAAGAAAAGGGAATTAAATTGCCATCATAAGCAGCACAGAACTATGCGAAGAACATGAAGTGGAAAACTAGGAAGTTTTGTGACATGGGACAAAATTCTTGCTATCATCTGTTCTAGTAGCAATAATGATAGCTAAGATCACCTTATGTTCCAGGCACTGTGATGACCTTAATAGGCTGTGGCTCATTTAATCCTCATAGTTACATTATGTTGTAGGCATTTTGCTTAAAGGGTTCCCCACTTTAGAGATGGGAAATGGAAGCTATGAATGTTTAAGTGATGTGTCCCAGAGCACATAGTTAATAGGTGGTGAGCCAGGATTAAAACCCTGGAAGTCTGATCCTCAGTCTGAATTCTTAACTACTGTGTTATGCTGCTTATATGATATAGAGATGCTAATATTTATACCATAAGATTATTGGAGAATTTTACAAAACCAGATAATGCTATGCAATAGCACTTAGCACAGGCACATGACACTTTATAAGTAATGATTCAATCAGTTTTCATTTCATCCCTCTGAGGGAGGGACTGGCATTATCCTCATTTTACAAAGGAAGAAATGGAGATCAGGAGAGATTGAGTAACTTTTATCTTGACCAATAAACCAAGGGTGTGCAACCCAAGTCATCTGATTCCAGAGCCTAGTCTCCTAAAATGCTGCAAACGTGTGTCATTATTAGCTCATTTACCAGTATTTGATTTTAAACTCAATTTCATCATAANATTGAACAGTGTTTCTTTATTTAAAGAACTGTATGTTGTTTATCCAATCCTATACTATGGGCATGAATCTAATTTGCAGGTTTTTTCTAATAAAACTGTTATTACAATGAATTTATATTTTCAGCATACAAAACTTGTACGTATTTTGTTAGATTATTTTTGGGGAGAGGTTACTGAGGATTGAACCCTGAGGTGCTTTACCACTAAGCTACATCCCTAGCCATTTTTGTTTTGAGACAGGGTCTCACTATGTTGCTTATGGCCTCACTAAACTACTGAGGCTGTCCTTTAACTTGTAATCCTCCTGTCTTAGCCTCCTGAGTTGCTGGAATTACAGGTATGGTCCACTTTACCTGGTTGAATTAGCATGTTATAGCAATTTTTCTGGAGATATGATGGCTATTTTTTTCGCAGTGCTGAGGATAGAACCCATAACATATAGACCAGTGTTCTACCACTGAGCTGTATCCCAGCCCTGGCTATATGATTTTTTTTCATAGATATCCTTTATCAGTTTTAAGAATTTCTTTTCTCTTCCTGTTTTCTGAAAATTTTTAACATGAATGAATGTGAATCTTGTCAATGCTTTTGTTACATGTAGGGAGATTTTTTAAGAGAATTCATCTGTTGTTATAGTGAATTTCATTATTGGCTTTTGAACCTTTTACTTCATTTTAAAGAAATCTGATACATATTTTAATATTATTTGAACCTAGCAATTACCAAAGTATAACTTCTTTTCTTCATTTTCATTGAAATGTGTCATAGCAACAGTTATGAGTGTTTTTCCACTTAAAATGATTTATCCTTGTTTTTCACTGAATTGTCTTAATTTTATTTTTCCTTTTGTATAAAATATTTCTTATTTACCAAATTACACTATGATCATACTGTTAGATCTTTACAAAGATGAGTTTCTGAAATAGTTTTTTATATTGTTATCAATATTAAATCATATATACTAAAAAGAGTTAAAAAGAATTTCATTTATCCCAGACTTGAGCCCAGAGAGTTCTGCCACTAGTGTTTTCCCTTTCCCTAAAATACACATCCCTGAGCCCACCCTACATAGCCTTCTTCAAAACATACCCCTAGGTGGTCCATCACACAGGGTTCAGCAGGGACTCTATTCACTCTGATAATCCACACTTTCTCATACACTTTTTTTTCTTGGTAAGAATAGAAAGGTTTATGCTTTCCTTTTCTGTCAATAAGCAGTAAGATTCTCCAATAAAGGGCTTGGGGAGAGTTTTGTTAGTTTAAAAGGGGGCAGGGGGTTGGCTTACCTCAGTAGGGTAGAAACCTGCTTGTAATTATGATTTTAAGAAAAATAAAATCATACTAGGGTCCTAAAGGTTCTCATCAATATTCTGCAGTCTTTGAAATTTGAACAAACCTTATATCCCTGGGTTAAATGCAAGGTAAACCATTTGTTTATTTTATCTGTTATCTTTATTCTTTCTTTCAAAAGCAGCTCATGAAAATCAAATATATTTCTGTGTAAAAACAATGAAAATGTGGATATGGCAGTTAGAAACACAATACTATTTACAATTGCTCCAAAAATAATTTACGCGAAAAATTAATAAAACAGAGGCTGGGGTTGTGGCTCAGTGGTAGAGTGCTTGTGTGAGGCATTGGGTTCAATCCTTAGCACCATATAAAAATAAACAAATAAAATAAAGATATGCTGCCATCTACAACTAAAAAATATTTTTAAAAATTAACATAGAGACCTTGTATGCTGAAAACTACACAATGCTGATGAAAGAAATTAAATACATTCTGACAGTCTATCTTAATTGGTGTTCTAAGACATTTATATTTAATGTCATTACTAATATATTTGGATTTATATATACCATTTCATTATTTTTTTTTCTGTTCTGGGTGTTTGTTCTTTTTCTTCTCTCCTGGATTCTTTTATTATTATTTGGTTATTTGAGGATTTTTTATCCCTTGTTTATCCCTTGTTTCTTAGCATATCTCTGTATGTATTAATTCTAGTGGTTTCTGTGTGAATTACTATTAGGATTTAAAATACTGCTACTATTAGGATATATGATATCCTAATTCATTTTCAGTAGTCTAGTTAGGATAAATGTTTTATTCCTTTAAGTGGCCTATGGAAACCTTACCACCATATATGTCCTGTTATCCTCCCCATTCTTTGTTATACTTTTTGCTTTACATCTACCTACACAGAACACCTTGTCAAACAATATTATAATTTTTGTTTCAACTATACATCATATTTTAAAGGACTCAAGAGAAGATTGGCCTATTGTATTTACCCAGATCTCTGTCATATCTGCTGTTTCTCTTCACTTCTGATTTACCAGGTTTCCTTCAGATATCATTTCTTTTTGAAGAACTTTAGCAGTTCTGCTAAGAGTAGGTCTGCTGCCTACAAATTTTCTTAGTTTTCCTCATCTAAGAATGAGTTTATTTCACCTTTTTTTCCCAAAGAATACTACTGGATATAGAATTCTGAGTTGAGGGTTATTTTCTTTCAGCACTTTAAAATGTTGTGTCCCTTCCTTCAGATTTTCATGGTTATTTGTGGGACATCCACAGCTAGTCACACCATCATTCTCTAAAGGCAATGTGCCATTTCTTTCCGGATGCTAAGTTTTTTATGTTTATAGTTTTCAGCAATTTGCTTATCTTAGTTTGGGTTTCTTTGGGCTTATCTTTTTGGGGTTTACTGGGATTCTTAAAACTAGAGTTTTATAACTTTAACCAAATTTGGGGAATTTCAACTATAATTTAGTTGAAAAATTTTCAGCTTCATACTCTTCTTGAATTCCAGTGACATAATTTTGTTTTATGATTTAATTTTTCCCTTTGTTTTTTAATTTTGGATCATTTTCTATTGGTCTTCTTCAAATTTACTGTTTCTCTGTCACCTCCATTCTGTTGCTAAGCCCTTCCGCTGTGTTTTATTATGTCCTAGTTCTAAAATTTACATTTAGTTCTTGTTCATATCTATATTTTTATTTATTATTTTTTGCTGAAATTTATACATTTCAAACATCCCACCTTACTTTTATGGGCATTTTCATAATAGCTTTTTAAACATATTTTTAAATAGCTATTTTGTTGGTTAATTCTAACATTTCTATTATCTTGGTTTTGATGCTGTTGATTATTTTTCCAGTGAGAGTTTATATTTTTTATTTCTTTGTATTCTGAGTACTTTTGGATTGTGTCTTAGACATTGAAAATATCATATAATGAAGCTCTGTATTTTGTTTATGGAGAATGCTGATAATTTACCTTTTGTAAGCAATTAACCCTGTCAGGTTCAGGTCACAAGTTCCAAACAGCTTTTTATAGGTCATGGTGCCAAGTTTTGTTCTATTTTCAATGCCTTTTAAGTGATTTTGGTATCTGTTCTGTGTGTTTACCACCCAGTGGGCAGTCTTGGACCTGACTGGCAGGTTATCTTTAACTTAGTTCTCAAAGTCTACACTTTACACTTCAGGGTATGATTTATACATGGACATGACTTCATGAGCAGTTTTATTGATTTAGTATCCTGATCTCTGTCTCTCTAGGCCTTTCTCTCTCTCTCTTCCTCTCTTTCCCTCCCTCCCTCCATCCCCTGGGACTCCCCCCATTTTGGTTCTCTGGCTCAGTCACTGAGATTGTATTTACTTCATGCTGCTGTGCACTTCCCATGACTATGCCCATGTTTGGTACTAACTGGTGGGAAGACAGAAGAAAAAATGAAAGGCACATTTAGCCCATCCTTTTGGGGCCTCAGGTCCTCTGATTGGAGACTATGATTCTCATCTTTGAGACTTTTTGGTTCCTCCCAATCCCTATTGCTGCTTCTTTTACTCCTATGTCAACAATACAAAACTATTGAGGGGCTTGGGAGTATGAGAGAACTAATGGAAAAATTTTAAAAATGTCAATTTCTCCCTCTTAGAACATTAGGAAGTTATTTTTCCTGCTTCTTAAGCAATAAATAGAGATTTTTCCCTAGAAATTTTTTCTGTTCATGTCAGTTCCTGCTTCTAGGTTTCAGGCTGCATTATGTCTAAACTGGAAAATAGCAAAGGAGATAGAAAATGCTAAACTTGTTGCTTATTTAGTGTTACTTTGAATTGTCATTTACTTCTTCAATTTGTGTGCTACGATCTATTTTTTAGAGTCCTGAAGTAGAAGTTCATACATTCAGTCAAGGTTTTATAATTGCATTCAGTGGAGAGAATATGGAGTATAATTCTGTAAGGTATTTAGGATTTGAATTTAGTGTCTTTTAAAGCAAGGAAAATGATGATGAAAAAAACATATTTTATGTTTACCTTAATTTTACTATTCTTTACTATTCTTTACACTCTTAATTATTGTATTCATCCCCATTTCCTTCTAGTATCATATTCAACACATTAATAATATTTATTTTAATGTCTGTTTAAAAATTTCAGAAAATGGATGGTCTCTGAGTCTGATTCTATTAATCATGTTATCTGTTGACAATGTTTATAACTTACTTTTTTGGTGTTTCTTGAAATTCTTTATGAATGCTGGACATCATGGATAGGACATTGAAAATGGAAAAAAAATAATATTTAGACTGGCAATGAGTACACTTCTTTCAGGCCATTAGCATTAGGGGTTGAGTCAGCCTAGTCAAGGACTTTGTAAATTTGTGTTTTGTAGATGCTACCTTTACCTTAAGTGTGGCATGGACTTTAAATTCCTTTAGGTATATATTGCTGTTGCCTTGTACATAGATTGGGAGTTGGATGGGGATGTTTTTTTTCCCCCCAAATATTTCCATTGCCCTTCTCACCAGTCCCTTCTATCTGCACTAAAGATGTAACTTTCCCCTCATGGTTGCTAAACTGCTCTTGCTTGTCACTCAGTGATAGTAGGCTTATGGTGTGGGATGGGTTTTTCTTGTGTACTGATCCAGCCTCTTTATTAGGCAAGGTCTGTGTTCCTGGGCCTCAAAGGTAGAGATTTCTCAGTGTTCTTAACCCTTTTTTCCTGTGGCATCCAAATTCTGCCTTAATCTGTGGCCATTCTAGTATGGGGGCTTCTTTCCCCTCTTCTAGGTGATGTGGACCTTTCTTTGGTATCGTTGCAAGATACTGATCTCAAGATGAATTTCTTCCCATTTGCTTCTACCTCTCTTCCTGAAGCATTGCATTTCTACTTGATGCCTGGGAACAACAACAAAAAATGCTGCTATTTCCCTGAGAACTTCAAGTTCTTACTTCAGAAAGAACTGTAGAATCAGGTTTCAGAGGTCTCAATCCATAGATGGCGGGCTCCATTGCTCATGGCCCAAGGTGAAGCAGAACATCATGGTAGAAGTGTATGGCAGAGGAAAGTAGGTCAAAGCATGACAGCAGGAAGCAGAGAGAAAGACTAAGCTCAACTCAAAAAAGGCATACCCCCCACAATGACCCATCTCCTCCAGCCATATTCTACCAGCCTATAGTTACCACTCAGTTAATCCCTGTCAGTAGATTAATTAATGGATTGTATTAAGGCTCTCATAACCTAATCATTTTAAGCCTTCTTGCATTGTCTCACATATAAGCTTTTGGGGGACACCAATATTTAACCATAACATGAAATAAGATGGAACATCTTTGTTTTAAATAGGTACACAGTTCTAAACTAATGGGAAGAACTACATACCAGTACTATCATCATTAAAACATTTTTCCCTCCAGCCCAACTGCTTCTCACCTTTTGGCCAACCCACCAAAGCATCTCCTGGGCCTAGTCACGGACACAGGAAGGAGAGAGATGGGGGAAGAGAGGAGGAGAACAAAGGAAGCCTAGGACATATAAAAAGGCAGAATGCTGTCACTTCTTGGGATACCAGGATAACAGCTATGGCTCCCTTCTCCCTCCTGAGAGAAGTATATGTTACCCCTTTTTAAATAAACCCTGCTTTATATGCAAAAACAAAAACAAAACATATTTGACCATGAGATTCTTTGGAGACTTCAGTAATCAAACCTCTTGAGGGAATTTATATAGACACATTATTAACTTCTGCCTCATGGGAAAACTATTTTCTTGAAATACCAACGTAAGTGATCTGAGATAATGCCAAAAATATTACAAAATAAGGGAAAATAAAAGAAATAACTGTGTTGATATTTAGGGAAATAAGAAAACTCCATTGGTCCTGGATGTTGCATGGATTTTGGTTAGATCCCTGAATCTACTAACCATTAGGTAATTTCATACTGCTGCTATAGATTCCTGAAGGTCAAAATCATCTCCATGACTATACCAGTGACTGATACTCTGACCTCAGATCCATATGTGATCATTCTTCCTCTGATGAGCACATTAGGATGGCCTAGACACTTTTTGCACAGACCAGAGGCAGGCTAATCAATCTTTCTCTTCTTTTACCTTATACCTACTCTGGTTCTTTCTTTGCCTTCTGATACAGAGATATCAGTTGATCAGAAGATACTCTGGGGCTAGTAGAAAAATCTACCTCCACCCTACAATACCTGGTTAACACTAAGGATGGTATGGGATGAATAGAAAGATCCTGCCTGACACACCCTCCTCACACATGTGACTCTATGGGATGGTACTTAAAAGTAGGTCATTGAGCTTGGGGAGCTTGCACAACCTGAGAGAATGAAGCAAAACTATTTGCAGGGTTACAAGGAAGAAAGATTAAAGGTGAATTTGAGTGCTTCAGCAGTGAGTGCAGTAAGATAGCAAAGAACAGAGAGAATGAGGCACATGGACAGTGGCTGCCAACCTAGAACTAAAACTCATTAAAGACTGAAAGCAGGTCACAGATATCTGCCCTATGTAAACCTCCCAAAATGAAGAAGGACAGAAGAAAGGGGTAAGGGAATATGTTGTGTTGTTAAGTATTAACTTAAAAGAAACTGAAAGAAAATTGCAAATGATAGTTTTACTTTGATTTGGGAAGGTTAAGTTTTCTGTTTTCAGTACAAATAGAAAGACTAAGAGCTAAGTTAAGCTTTAGAGAAATGACATTTAATTTTTGCATACATTTTTGTTTCTGAAATTTACACCCACAGCACATGACCTAGAGTTTTCTTCTCTGTCAACACATACCACAATTCATCTAATTGCTAAGTAAATTATGTCTACTACTTATGGGAAAGTTGTAGACCATGATGTTACCATGGGATTTTACCATATCAAGGTTCTAAAAATGACTTGTTTGAATTTAGTTTTATATTTTCTCCCCTGTAGCCTCAAAAGAAGATAAAATCCCCAAAGAACAGAGGCCTCATTCTACTCTTTCCCTTTCTTGGTGAACTTGTGTGAGAAGACCCAAGACTAGAATTCCTGAATTAAACAAATATTATCAGGGCTTAGATGTTCTATTGCAGAAAATGGGTAGACCTGATACAGCCATGGATGACCCTGTGTCAAACAGGTTCTTAGGTGAGGGATTTTCCCTTGTTTGTCCAACCATCCTCATCCACAGAGATCACAACTTATTTATACAACCTTGAAGAAAACAGTCTCAGCCCCAATTCAGTTATATATCTCTATTATGTAGATATACATTATATATTTCTATTATAATGAATAGAGAAAAAATCTACAAAATTAGCCAGAGGGAAATACACAGGAAGGAGAAGGAAATGTGTGGTGTCTTCTCTCCCATTGTGAAAACACATCTCCCTGCCTACTTGCATGGACTCTGCCTACATTAGTAATTGGCTTTCTCATTCCATCCCTAGCATCTTTCTGTTCTTTCCTGTCCCATCATTTTGCTCTTCTGTTTTGAGATGAAGCGAGGTGGGAGAAATGTCTCTAACATTCCATAAGCAACGGCAACATTCCAGAACAGCACCAAGAACTTTCCAAATAGTATTAAGTGTTTGGAGAAGGACAGGGGTTATGTAGTACAGGAACCTGAAATATAAGGAGGGGAGAAAAAAGAAAATTAATGCTAAGGTGACCAATCATCCCTGTTTGCCTGGAATTCTCTGGGTTCTTGTGCTAAATTTCTGCATCTTGAAAAGTCACTGGGCATACCTAGTGTGTTGGTCACCCTACTATGTTCCAACTTGCCTTATCTTTTAATAAAGAACTCACCATCTCTTTTCTCACCCTTCATGGTGTCCTTGTAATAAAGCTTAGGGGGAAGAAGTAGATGTCCTTTGCCAAAAGGTCTGAATCCTACTCTTTTGCCCAGTGGCAGTGGTCTTAGCCTTTTTCTGCTTCTACACACAATAGGTGAACTTTAGAGGGACAATATACACTTCAACACACTATGGCCCACTGGACAGATGGGATGGTCTCTGACTTAGCATACACTTCCTTGTGGATTCACTATAATTGCATCTCTTTCTCTCCTACTACACAAATACACAAGTAAAGGATAGCCTTTTAAAACAGAGAAAATGAATCACCTCTAGTTTGCCTTTCAAGATGGTAATTCATGTAGATACTTGTGACACTTCTAATTATTCTTGGCTTGCTTGTGTGCCATGTCACCACAGTTGAGAACTGATTTTCTAGTTCCTTTCTACTTAAGGTTCATGTAGCTCATGGTGCAGCATAGGAATTACCTGGGAGCTGGAAAGAAATATAGAATCATGGACCTTACCGCAGACCTATTGAATCAGAATCCACCTTTTCACAAAGATTCCAGGTGATTTGTACCCATGTTCAAGTTTGGGAAGCACTCTAAAGCAGTTGTTTGAAAAGTGTGGTACCTGGAATCAGCAGCATCAATGTTACCTGAGAATGTGTGATATTAAGGCCTCATCCAAATGCTACTAAATCAGAGACTCTGGAACTGAGACCCAACACTCTGTGTTTCAACCCACCAGTGATTTTGATGCAAGTTAAAGTTTGGTGCAAGTTAAAGCTCTAGGGTGGTGTATATGCTACCAATTCATAATACACACCCTGTCATGACTCTAACTGAACATGGACAAGTCCTCCATGCTTTCCTTAAATAGTGCCCTAATTAGTCACTACCAATTTAATGGAGATTCAATTGCCATCCTATCATAAGTGACAACAGGACTGCCTCCACAGGAACCTCTGAGTATATCTTAACAAAGGAGAGAGGTATTCTTCCTGGTAGAGGCTTTAAGAATCTCTGGGTATCTCCCATGAAAACAGTGAAAGCAGCTGAAATGAGGATTATATGCTATGTTTATGTCATAAAGCAATGCCAGGGACACTGGTCAAAGATACCCTTGCTATTCTTATTCAATTTGCTGATAGTAGTCCCTGCTTATCTGTGATTTTGCTTTTCATAGTTTCAGCTACTTGTGGGCAACTGTAGTCTGAAAATATTCAATGGAAAATTCCAGAAATAAAGAATTCATAAGTTTTAAATAACTTCTATTGCAGTATATTGGCATATTGTTCTATTTTAGTATTAGCTAATGTTGTTAATCTCTTACTGTGCCTTAGTAATGTGCTTTGGTATAGGCATAGGAAAAAAGCATGGTTATATATAGGGTTTAATACTATCTGTGATTTCAAGCATCCACTGAGGGTGTTGGAAAGTATTTCCCATGGGTAAGGAGGAAATTACTGTACTAAATCTTTGAGTCTTTAGCCATCATCCTTGTTCCTTTGTCCACCTCAAGCATATAACAAGAAAGAAGAGCTTTTGGTTTGTTATGGAAGTTCTCAAGAGTGCCCTGCACTTCCCATTTATAATCTTCAGTGGCCTTCTAATTTTTTGTTAGTATCTGTCTTGTTTTAATCCATCAAAGCAGAAATCACATTTATCTTGACCACTGTTTGTATTAATTTCCTAGAGCTGCCATAACAAATTAGCAGGAATTGGGTAGCTTCAAACAACAGAACTATATTGTCTAGCAATTCTAGAGTCCAGAAGTCTGCAATCAGTATCACTGGGCCAAAATCAAGGTGTCAGCAGGGCTGCACACCCTCCACAGGCTCTAATGGAAATTGTGTTCCTGCTTCTTTCAGCTTCTGGTACATTCCAGAATTGCCTGATTTGTGGCTGCATCACTCTGATCTCTGCTTCCATTGTCATGTCTCTACTGACTGATTCTCCTGCCTCTTATAAGAAACTTTGTAACTATATTGGACCCACCCAGTTAATTCAGGATAAACTCACCTTGTCAAGATCCTTAATGTCATCACATCCTTTGCCATATTACACAGTGTTCATGGGTTCTAAGAATCAGGATGTAGACATATCTTTGGTGCCATCATTCAGCTCACTGTACTGCTGAATCACCATCAGTGTTTGGCTCACAATAGGCATTCAATAAAACTGTGTGATGTGAATGGATGAAAGAATAAAGAAATGAAGATGTAGGAATGGATAGGATCATCGAGGAAGAGAGTGCCAGGATGGAAAAGAGCCTACAAAGGCAGACTAGTTTAGTGATTAAGAATAAGTCTCTGGGGCCACACTGCCTAAGTTTATCTCATCTCTGCCACTCATTAGTCATGAAAACTTAAGCAATTTATTTAATTTGTCTGTGCAGAATGGGCACAATAATGCCAACTCTGTAGAATTACTGTAAGAATTATATAAGCATAATGTACTCTAAGAATTAATGTGTGTAAAGTTCTTTGGATAGTCCCTGTCTTGTTATCTGATATTTTTAACTATCCTCAGCACAAAGTGTAGGGTCAAACATGTAGAAGGTATTGACAAATGAACATTGATGAAGTCAAGAAAGAAGATACAGACTGTCTCCCAGGCACACTTGGCTTGGTAAAGACGTTAAATAAACCCTTACAACTAGTCCAGTGGCGTAAGCCTTTAATACCAGTGGCTTGGGAAGCTGAGGCAAGAGGATCATGAGTTCAAAGCCAGTATCTGCAACTTACCAAGGCCCTAAGCAACTTAGTGAGACCCTGTCTTATCATCACCACGGAAAAGGAACCTTTTCTCAAAAGACAGGTAGAGACCATAAGCATGGCACCCAAGGATACTTCTGGGACCAAGGTCATCACCACAATGTGAATTCCACAAAATATAAAGCAGAAGAAGGAGTTGAAATGAGCTGGAGGTTCAGCACTAATTGTATCATTTAGGAAGAAACATCAGGACAGATAGTGCTTTGGGGAACTTGCCCTGAATGGTTGAATCTCTGCTGCCCTTGAACTGCAGTATGAATAGTGTTTCTGATGACATCAGCTCTGTCTTCACCTATCCTCATTGTTAGCAGATAGGCCCACCTGGAGCAGCACTTGGTGCTACATAGCTCTGTTGTACCTCTAAGTTCTGCTTCCCAGGTCCCTGTGTATATAGGGGGTGTGTGGTTCTGTCATGACCCTCTTAGCAGTTGTTGCCAAGAGGAACACACTTGATGCTTAATTGGCCACTCCAAGTGTGACTACAATGTGATTGACCTGTGTGCCTCATGTCAACTTGTCCTCCTTCCCTGATGTTATGGAATTATTTTGCTCAATAGGGTCAGAGTCAGATCAGAGCTGTGTGAGCCTGCAGCACCCCCTGGGTATTGCTGACCCTGGCCCTAGTCTTTTCAGTTTGGACAAATACAGTAAGACTTTGATATGATGATGATGATGATGATGACGACGACTACGACGACAACCACGATGACAAAGAGGAGGAGTGTTATAAAGATACTGACAATTACTTAGTTTTACACTGAACTTTTCAAAGTGAGTCATAGTTATACACATTATCTCCCTTAATCTCTATGATGACTCTGGGAAGCAGTGAGGACCAGTGGGAAGAATAATGCTGGCCAAAGTGCAAAGACCTGGGTTTATATCCTACTACAATCATACATGGGCAAGTTCTTTTGCCCTTCTGAGTCTCAGTTCCCCTTCTGTGAAATGACATCATAATAATATCTATTTCACAGGTTGCCAGGGAGACTCTATATGAAAAAACATAAGGTTCCTAACACATAGTAGGTATTGAGTAAACCTTTCTGATGTTACAGATGAAGGACATTCAAGCTCATAGTTAGTCTTTAGCTGCACCACCTTAGGCAAGTTACTAAAAAAAAAAAAAAAAAAAAAAAAAAAAA
>NW_026000272.1:11315919-11330367 GCF_001458135.2 Marmota marmota marmota
GAATGAGAAGTTGTACTCAATTCATGTATGATGTGTCAAGATGCATTCTACTGTCATGTATAAAGAATTAGAATATATATATATATATATATATATATATATATATATATTTGAAAATATATATATATAAAGAATTCATAAGCTTTATATTATGATTTCCAACTTCTTTCAATGCACCTGTTCAGTTTCATTAAAACATTCACAGAAAGAAAACTTGGAACTTAATTGCTTAAAGATTACAATCCTGGTGTAAGAGTCAAGGGCTTCAGATTTCAGATGGCTGCTTTTGCCACTCATTTGCTGTGTAGTATTGGGAGGCCATGTAAAAACTCTCAGACTCAATTTTTCCACTTTAGAGCTTCAGGGCCCTCTGGTTCAAAAATCACCTAGTGAACTTCTATTCATCATAGACCTTGAAATTCTGGCCAGAGCAATTTGGCAAAAGAAAGAAATTAAAGGGATACAAATAGGAAAAGTAGAGCTCAAACTATCTGTTGATGAAATGATTCTATATTTCAAATAACCTCCCAAAAAAAGTCTAACAAAAATCTTCTAGAACTTATAAATGAATTCATGAAAGTACCAAGATCCAAAATTAACACCCAAAAATCAATTGAATTTCTATACACCAATGATGAATCAGCTGAAAGAGAAATTAGGAAAACTATCCCATTCATAATAGCCTCAAAAAATACTTGGGACTCGATCTAACAAAAGTGGTGAAAGGTGTCTACAATGAAAACTACAGAAAACTAAAGAAAAAAATTGAAGAAGATCTTAGAAGATGGAAAGATCCCCCTTGTTCTTGGATAGGCATAGTTAATATTGTCAAAATGTCCAAACTACCAAAAGCACTATATAGATTTAATGCAATTCCTATTAAGATTCCAATAAAGTTCTTCATAGAAATAGAAAAAGCAGTGATGAAATTCTTTGGAAAAATAAGAGGCCCAGAATAGCCAAAGCAATCCTTAGTAAGAAAAGTAAAGCAGGAGGCATCATCACAATACAAGACCTTAAATTATACCTCAGAGCTATAGTTACAAAAACAGCATGCTATTGGCACCAAACCAGACATGAAGATCAATGGAATAGAATTAGAAGTCCTAGATACAAACCTAGTGCCAAAAACATAAATTAGAGAGAAGATAAACTCTTCAACAAATGGTGCTGGCAAAACTGGAAATCTCATCCTGCACCAGCCTCAACTCAAAGTGAATCAAAGACCTAGAAATTAGACCAGAAATCCTGCACCTAGTAGAAGAAAATGTAGGCCCAATACTCTAACATGTTGGCTTAGGAACCAAGTTCCTTAAGGTTCCTAAAGGGCAAGACATAAAATTTTTCGAAAATCAACAAATGGGATGGTATCATACAAAAATACCTTCTTCAGAGCAAAGGAAACAATCATGAACAGGAAGAGAGAGTCTACAGAATGGGAGGAAACTCTTTGCCACCCCTACCTTGCATAAGGCATTAATTTCTAGGATATTCAAGGAACTCAATACCAAAAAACAAATAACCCAATTAATAAATGAGCAAAGGAACTAAACGGACCATTCTCAGAAGAAGAAACACAAATGGTCAACAAATATATGAAAAAAAATTTCAACATTTCTAGCAATTAGAGAAATGCAAATTAAAACTACACTGAGATTTCACCGCACTCCAAACAGAATGACAATCTTTAAGAATACAAGTAACAATAAATGTTGATAAGCATCTGGGGAAAAGGGTATACTCATACATTGTTGGTAGGACTACATATATCTATAAAGCCGTATGGAGATTCTTCAAAAAACTAGGAATGGAACTAGGAATTTGACCAAGTCATCTCACACCTCTGCATATACCCAAAGGACTTGAAATCAGCATACTACAGTGACACAGCCACATCAATGTTTAAAGCAGAACAATTAACAATACCTAAGCTATGGAGCCAATTTAGGTGCCCTTCAACAGATGAATGGATAAAGAAAATGTGGTGCATATACACAATGGAATGTTACTCATAAAGAATAACTTTATGTCATTTGCCAGTAAATGAATGCATCTGGAGTCTATCATGCTAAGTAAAATAAGCCAATCCCCCTAGACCAAAGGTTAAATGTTCTCCCTGATATTTGGATGCTAACCTAAAACAAGGGAGAAAGGAGAAGAATAGAAGTTCAGTGGATTAGACAAAGGGAAATGAAGGAAAGGGATGGGGACAGGAATAGGAAAGACAGTGGAATGAATCTGACTTAACTCTCCTATGTACATATATGAATACACCACAGTGAATCTCACCATAAGGTATGTCCACAAGACTGGGATCTTAATTAGAATAAGATATATTCCATGCTTGTGTAAATATATCAAAATAGACTCTACTGTCATGTATAACTAAAAAGAACAAATTTTAAAAATCACCTGGTGAGTCCCCAGTAGTGAGAGAAATGATATCAGGACCCACATTAGCCCAGCTAATTTTTCCTGAACCTTTGGCAGATGCTGGGGCCTCATGTTCCTTAATCTTGACTGTTATAAGTCATGAGAGGTTGTAGGCTCATCACAAATGGCTGTCAATAAAGTTCTCTAGGGAATGTGGACTCTGGGACTTCTTTCAGGGGCAGATACCATGACTTCTTTACTTTTCTTTTTTAATTGATTCTTTGTGGAAATTTTCAAGCATATATAAAACTAAAGAGAAAAGTAAATGAACTATCCTACATTCATTACCTAGCTACAACAATCATCAACTTGAGGCCACTCTTATTTCATCTATATCCCTTACCCATTTCCTTCAATCTCAAATGTGTCATTTCATCTATAAATTATTTGGTATATATTTCTAAACAGGAAGGTAATTATAATACAATAATTATGTCATACCCAACAGTTGTGTTAAAATTCTCCCTTTTGTCTCATATATGTGTCCTTCTATTTGATGTGTTTGATTCAAGGTCCAAACACAGTTCACATATTACATCTAGTTTATATATCTCCCAAATCTCTTTTAATCAGTAAGTTCTCCATCCCTCTTTTGTTTCTTTGAAATTTATTTGCTGAAGACATGGGAGGCCATAACTTAGTCATCTGGCTCCTAGTGCAGCAGCTAGGAAATAATCCAAACTTCTTGTTAGGCAAACAGATAAATGAATGAGCAAAGTACCATATCTTCAACATCCTAGCACAGTAGTGCTAATGGGTTCTGTACTTCTCAGCAATGTTTGCATTTTGTCCATCCTTGAAAGATGACCCCTCAGCCCTCAGTCTCCTGGTCTGCGAAGTGGAGCTGCTTGTACCTGTCTTCTGCTCTAGATCCTGGCAAGGTTGTGTCAAAGACTGGGATTTTAAAATAAAAACCTAAAACAGCTTTGAGCAATTGATGCTATAAATATCAGAGGAGGAATTCTATTATTAAATGTCCTTTGTTCCTAGAAGCTTCAGGCAGAGTGGTAAGGTTGAGGAGTAGAACCCCTTTCCTTTGTCCTTGCCACACTGCTTCTATGAAAGTAGTGGCTGGGACACATAGGGCCAGAAGCATGCCTGGGATGGGAAGCCCAGAGCCCTGGAGTCCTGGGCTCCCTTTAGACAGGTCAGCCAAGCTCTGGCCAGAGCAGGCCTGCAATATCCTATTCCAGCCTGGCAAAAATAGAATAGCCAGGAGAACGAGGACTGAGACAACTGTTCCTGTTTTGAAGAGAGTCGGAAGGATGTGGCTGCAGGTGGGGGTGAATGTCTGCCCCTAAGAGTAAAGCCCTGCCAGGAAGCTGCTGGGCCCGATGGTGGGAAGCTAAGATTTGGGCAGGACTCCTGACAGCACCTGTGGCCCTAGTGCTTGGTTTGGACATTGGAAACAATGGAGAATATTTTGCCTGGAAATTCTGCATGTATTTATGAGTCAATTAACTTTCATTCCAAACAAAGAGAGCAAAGACGCTCTGATGAGTGGCCAGGAACAGCTACAGAGAAGCTAATAGCCAGTTAGATCAAGTTTCAGCCTTGCCTGGTTTGGAGAGAATTCTATTTTGAAGCTAGCAACCATGCAGTTTTACTCTGGCCTTTGCAGGCAGCCAGGAAACAAAAGGGGCCTTCCCTTTTGGGCATCTTTGACCTATCCTGTACACCTGCAGGGGCTCTGCAGGAGGCTTTATTTAATATTTACCCCCTACTTAGTCCTGGCCCCCCCCCACACACACATATGCACATCTTCCATATGGTGGCACTTGTTGAGGCAAGTAGCTCTGATCTGTAACATACTGGGCATGCACACAGGATGTGTGCCATGGGAATCACAAAAACAAAAACAAAACATAGGAGGTTACAAAATGAGCAAATCACTAGGAATTTTTAAAGTAAATTTCAAAGTAATGAGGACCTAGAAGTCCCCATATGTGAAGTGGGAAGTTTGAAAGTTTCAGCCTTTTCTGAGCTTTCTGTGTACCCAAAAGAGGAGCTTATTTTGGAAGTGGAATAAGTATGATTTTTTTCCCCTCATCAACTCAAAAGTGGTTGAACTGATTTAGCTCAAACTATAAAAAGACAAAAACCAAATGCGCCCTGGGACAAGATTTCTGTGTGAAATAGAATGGAAGCAACTAGAGGGGTAAAGCCATGAAAATATAGTGCCTTGAAATCATATTCCTCCAGATGATTTTTCAGACATCCAGTAGGGAGTCTTGAGACTGGGTTTGGGGTGAGACACTGTGAGTCAAACAGGCAACCAATCAAAATTAAGAAGTCTATTTAATAAGAGATTATTGGCAGTTTCTAGGAAACTGAAATTATGTTTCTAAACATTTTAATCTGGGCTGAGGATATGGCTCAGTGGTAGAGTGTTTTCCTGGCATGCATGAGGCCCTGGGTTCCATCCCTAAAATCACACACACACAAAAAAATCTCATTTATCTCATTTTATATAAAGCTATGAGCACTGCCAAGATTTTCATATCCATTTAACTAATGAATTTAACCTTATATTGTCCAACTAAAGAGGGAAGTGATTTCAAGTTGTTAAGAACACAGATTTTGCAACTGGGGTGGCTGAGGAGGAGACTTGAGGCAGCAGGATGGCAAGTTGGAAGTCAGCCTGGGAAACTTAGCAAGACCCTGTCTCAAAAATAAAATAAAAAGGGATGGGGATGTGGTTCACTGGTAGAGTTCCCCTGGGTTCAATCCCTAGTACCACACATATGTGTGCACGTATACATGTGTACACACATGCACGCATGCACCCATGCACACATACATACCACAATCCACAGATTTTGGGAGACATAGAGACGTAGGTTCATACCCCAGGTGCTCCCCTTACTAGCTACTTGAACTTGTTACTGAACCTCAACTGCTTCTTCTATAAATCTGAAATAAACCTACCATTGAAGGTTGTGATAAGGATTAAATAATGTGATAAACATGAGATATTTATAATAGTACCTGGCAATAAACACCCCAAACTAATCGTCATAATTGGGAGTAACTGATAAAAATCGAGGCTGGCTGAGGGTTTAACTTCATGTACTATTCTACCACATCATCCAGATCAGTGTTTTCCAAGAAAGTGAAATTTTGTTATGACCAACAATAAGAAATACATTTTATGTAGTGCTTGAGTGCAGATATACACAGAAAAAATAGAAGTTTCATGAGATTTACCCTTACTGTGTACAGTGTCCCCTATTCTATTTCATTCTATTCTATCCATTTTATCTTTTCATTTTCTAAATGTTCATGGCAGCCCACTAAATATATTTCATTACTGCCTAATGGGTCATAGCCCACAGTTTGTAAAACACTTACCTAGATGAATTTGAGGAAGGCAATTAGCACTCTCAAGAGCCCAGAGAACCATCTTCTTTTGAATTAACACCTCTGGCCAAGGTCTGAAGCCAAAAAAAATCTTCCTTGAATTTTCTTCCCCATTAAATTTGCCCCTTAGAATAATGAATGACAGCTGCAAAGTGACTAGACATCACTCTTCCTCACACTTTCACCCCTGGCCTGGATCCTGGATGATGACATTCTTTTCTAGATCCTTCTAGAAAGTCTGGCCAAGATGTAGGTTTGGCCTGCGAAGCTGGTGTGTGTGTGTGTGTGTGTGTGTGTGTGTGTGTGTGTGTGTGTTTATATGATTTGGACAAGAGGAGAAGGACTGCCAGTTTCTCAATTTTCCCCTCATGTCACCTACCTATCAAGTTTCTGCCAGAATGGAGGGGAATGCCCACTACCCTGGGTCATAACACTTTCCTTTCCAAAGGATCCTCCTCTTCTGGACATGGCTGAGACAGTGAGAGAGGGCCAAACCACCACCAGTCAAAAGCTCTTTGTTTTACCTCCCTGGTTTTGTCCCTTCGCCTTGACAGAGCCTTGGTCCAGTAAGATGATCTGACCACAGCTGGTCTCCTACACTTAGAACAAGTTGGAAGCAAGAGAACTTGGGGAAGGAATTTGGTTTCACTAAAAATAGCTGCAATATAGACCCTGTGACTTACCACTCCTCAGAACAGTCTGATATGAGCTGAACAGGGTCCACTGGCCCCTGAAATCACTCTGGACTGTTTGTGTTTCCTGCTTGGAGTCCTTGAAGCCAGGAGGAGCTTAGAGGGTTGGGGGTGTTTTGGCTCAGATGCAGACTCTTGCAAACCTCAGAAACTCACGGTGACGATATGACCAAGAAGCTTCCTATTCCAAGGAGTGTGTGACCATTGGCACTAATAACAACAGGGCCCTTTAAGCTTTTGGTACATGGTGGGATATTGCTTGTTCCTCACTACCAGGCCTATTGTGTCTCCACTTCTAAGGTAGGTGAAGCCAAATTAATTGGGGAAAATGGTATGGGAATTGGGATCCTCTTGGGTAACCAAGGCCCAGGTTTCCTTGGCCTGGGGCAGGGAGACAAATGTCAGGACAGGATATAGCCTACAAATAAAAAAATACAAGTCTATGCTCCTAACACAATCAAACCACAATAACATGTGGGAATTATATTCCTTTTGTAACACCTTCCACTTAAAAGCCAAGTCATTAACCTGTAAGAAAGCACACCAAATGTTAAATTTAATCCTCTCTCAACTTCTCTGCCTAGGTCTGCTTTATTTTATCTGGGTGCTTTGTCTTTCCTGTCCCATTACTCTGTGCATTTGAATTTGGCTCAGGGCATTGGTTATTGGTATTTGCCTTTTCTGCTATGTGAAAGTTGAGAGCAATACAGAGCTGCCTTGAAGGGATTCCTATTGTTCCCATGAAAGAAGGATTCCAATGCAGGTGCACTAAAATCTTGCTTGGATTACATTTCCTTCCTGAAATACCACGGTCAGGACTCAGCTCTGATTCCTACCCAGATTACAGTAATAGGCTTTGGGGAAGGTGTTGGAATTGAAGGGGAACTGAAAAGTTCTGGGGGTAAGGATGGGAGCCCTTTGAGAGAAAACGAAGCAGGCTTGGCTGTTGGAAGGTTAAACATCAGCAAGTTCTTGCTCAGAATTAGCTTTTGAGCATTATACTAAGCAAACTGCATTGCCAACATTGCAGCTTGCCAAAACAAGGTGTTTTTTATGGAAATAAAGATATGCTTTAATAAGAGATATGCTTTCTTAAAATGAAAATGACAATCTTAAAATATCACATGGCTAAGGAAACAAACCTAACTCAGAATCATCCTTGTTTTGGCATTATTTTAGAAAAATGAATTAGACTGAAACTTATCCCTTTACTGCCCTTCCTTACTGTTTTTTCTTTCACTTATCTTCAAGGTATGTAAATATCCAAATAACATAAACTTTAAATCTTACGCTACCAAAAACACCTTGAAAGTCATATGGTCTTTTCCTTATTTGAGTTTGAGTTGTGATGAGTTTCTACCTTGAATGTTTCCTCAACTTTCCCTGGAACCTCAAAATGGTCACATGGTAGATTTTTCATTTTGAAGCCATGGCATCACATCCTGCCAGCATCACATCCTACTGGTGCTTTCTCCTTTTCAACATTGCTTTAAGGTTTATTCATTTTGCTGCAGAGCTAGATAAAACTTGAACATTTTGAATTGTTTTTCCATGTTGCATTAGTGGACCATATGGTATCACTAATACTGCATACTCAAACATATTGTCACATTTATTGAAAGTTATCAGGGGGTTTTCATTTAACCTGGGTGTGCATTTTATTGAAATACTCTAGAGAAAGTGATTTCCTTTTCTTTTGCTGAACAAGAAGATTTACTGGAGTTTGCCTCCAATAATAAAATCTCTGTGTACAAACAACTTTTCAGAAATGCATTCATCAGTAAAGCAGTGGTTCCCAAACTCTGTTTCATAAACCAATGACAGACTGGCTGCTTAGTAATCACCTAGAAAGATTGTCTAAAATATAATTTCTGAGTCACATCCCTCGAAATTCTGATTCAGAGGATCTGGGTTTGGATCCCTAGAACCTGGACTTGTAGCAAGCAATCCTGGTAATTCTGATGCATGGCTTGGTTTAGGAAGCAGTGAGCAACTCAAGATCCTGCTACTTCTGTTTTGTTTGTCTGTCCAAAATATTTCAATGATTTTCTTTTGCCTTCAGAATGAAGTTCAAACTCTTTAACTTGACATTACCCGGGCCCTCCATGTCTAGCATTAATCACCTTTCCAATCTTATTCTTCATTATTCCTCTTTGCCACCTCCAACATCCACAGTCTAATTGAATTGGCCCCTGGCTTCCATTCTGCTTTCATGGCTGGATATTTTACTCATGATATTGCCTTCAATATCTGTGTCTTTCCTCACTTCTCTGCACACCTAAGTCTATCTGATTTTTTATGGTCTCTACTATACTGTGCATAAGAATGATACAGAGGGCTTCTTTAAAATAACCAACTCCTACAACTTCTTATTCAGAAGGTCTGGACTTTTTTTTCTTTTCTTCTTTTTTTGGTACTGGGGATTTAGCCCAGGTGTTCTTAACCACGGAGCCACATCCCTAATCCTTTTTTATTTTTATTTTGAGAAAGGGTCTCCTTAAGTTTCTGAGGCTGCCTTTGAACTTGTGATCCTCCTGCCTTAGCCTCCTGAGCTGCCAGGACTACAGGTTTTGTGTCAGCATGCCGAGCTAGGAGGTCTAGAATTCTTAAGCACCTCAGGCGATCTAATGTTGACCTCACATTCAGAAACATTGCATCTAGCTCAAATACCATCTTTTTACAAAATCATTTCTGGAATTGTTCACCCTTCCCTAATAAAACTCCCATAGCAGTTTGTTTGTAGCACTATAATTTAAAACTTCACTCTCTACCTTGTTTGAATTATTGTATGTTTGCATTTCCTACACTCAAAAAACATTCATTAAGTGCCTAATGTAAAAGGCACAACTTTTCTTCAAGAACCCAAACTCCATGGGAGAAGAGATCACTGCCTATTCATCTTTGTGAATACCTTATGTATAAGTGTATCTATGGGGGTGGTAAAATTTGAATCTCTCTGCTATAGATGGAGGGTGATAGAATCTGTCACAAGGTGACATTTTATTGTTCCTAATAGACGTGGACATGAGTGAGGCAGGTTCTTTTTTTGTCTACATGTCCCATATCTGAGATTTATGTACCAGAGTGGAATTGTAGAGGCCTTCTGTGTTTGGGAATTCTCAGAGCAAATTGATGACTGGATTCCAGAGAATCTCTTGCTTAGTTAGGTTGGGAAGCACCTGGCATTTCTAAATACAGTAGTTATCCCATATGGGAGGGATAAGCACAATTGCCAAAGGGTGCAAGGAAGGGCAAGAGGCAATGGATGATGGGGATTCAGATGTGCTTCACTTTGGACAGGGTTCCCTTCACGGCTGCACCTGGAGCCACAACTGCATCTCTGTAATTGTTCATTGATGAAAGGCTGTGGCTCCTTAGTTATTTTCAATTTAAATACATAGTATAAAATAAAATTATATAGCATACATATATAACACATATATATTAAGTAATATAATTAAAGAATATACACTAATCCAAGTTATTATATGGATGACTAATTGTTAAATCATGTTAGTGGTTTAATACATATCTTCCTACATTTCCATTATCATAGAATTATACTGAACATAAAATATGCATATTGTTTCATTATATATTATTTTATGGAAATTATATCATCAGTCACACTTTTCTATATCTTATTCTTCTTGCCTTCTTCTTTTACAAACTATGTGGCCTTTGGATTCTTTGGGTTTTGCTTTCTTCATCTATGAAGATGATAATAGTATATATCTCATAGGATTGCTCTGAGAATTTGGTGAGTTAAAATACATAAAGCACTTGGGGCTGGGGTTGTGGCTCAGTGGTAGGGCGCTTGTCTAGCATGGGTGAGGCACTGGGTTCAATCATCAGCACCACATAAAAATAAATAAATAAATAAATAAAGATATTGTGTCCATCTACAACTAAAAATATATTAAAAGACAACAAAGCAGAATCAGTAACAAAGTTCTCAAAATCTTTTAAAAAATATATAAAGCACTTAAAACTGCCATATGTGAATGTTTGCTACTACATTGCTACTATAATTCCCAATTGACAAAACCTAAAAATCATCCATAGTCATTCAATTTCACTCTTCCATTGGCTGCACAGCATTTTGTGAAGTCAATGGAGAATAATTTCTCCAACAATTCCACTTTTAGTGAATATTAATTTTGGTTCCAATTTTTAAATTTATGTTTTGCACTCAAAGGCAATATAGCAATGGACACCTTTGAATATATCCCCTTACATACTATTGTTTTTCTTACTCTGGAGCAGATTCCCTACAAAGCAGGGTTGAAGAGTGTATGTGTATTGTTTTTAATTTCATTAAATGTTGCCATATTGGTTTCTAGAAAGCATGCAACAAACTCACAATTCTACCAGCAATTCCACCGTTAGATCTTAGTGCTTTTTTTAAACTTTGCCAATCCTATGGACAAAGTGAGTTACCTCATTGTTACTTTAAGTTTCTCTAGTTTCTTCTCAGTCTGAGCATCTTTAGAGAAAATTGTTGGCTATTTAATTTCCTTCTCTATGAAGCAGTTCTTCAAATTTTTTGCCTGTGTCTAAAGTGAGTTATTTTTCCTTGTGAATTTGGAAGAGCTTCTTATATATTCTTGCTATAAACCCTTCATCCATTTTCTGGGTGTAGTTATGTTTCCAATTTCTTATTTGTCTATTTTAACTATTGTAACTTATGTCAAATTTTTGAAAAATTATATATTGTAAAATTTCTTTTATAACCTCTGAGTTTTGAGAATTGGTTAAGAGGATCTCCCCACACCAAGGTTATACATAGTTTTCTATTTTTTTGCAGGACTTTTACTATTTTTATACTTAAATTTGTCTTTACCTGGAAATTTTATTTATTTTAGGTATAAAATAGAGGTCTAATTCTGTTTCAAATTAATAGCCAGTCACATCCATACTGTTCATTAAGAATCCATCTTTTACCCCACTGAAATGAAAACACCAACTTTGTCAAGTACTCAATGCTTTTATATGGAATTTAATTCTGCACCACCTATTTTGTTTCTTTAATTTATTTATCTATTATTCCTGTGCCACTACCATCTTTTGATTTGATTACATTGACTTTAGTGTATATTTTGATATCAGGATAAGATATTCTCTTTGCCTCTGTGTGTGTGTGTGTGTGTGTGTGTGTGTGTGTCTCTGTCTTATTTTGCATGGCTAGTCTAGGACATTTATTCTTACATATAAAGATTAATAATCTGTTACATTACCAGGAACAGTGGCACACACTTTTAATCCCAGTGACTTTTGAGGCTGAGGCAGGTGAATTGCAAGTTTGAGGCCAGTCAATAATTTAGCAAGACCCTGTCTCAAAATACAAAATACAAATAAAAAGGGCTGGGGTCATAGCACAGTGGTACTCCTGGGTTCAATCCTCAGTACCAAAAAAAGGGGGGGGGGCAGAGAGTATATTACATAAACCTCCTATCTTTCTCCTGAAAATCATATTGAGAATTTAAATTGGAATTTTAATACATAATATTTGACCTTGGTACAATTAAGATTTTATGATGTCTTGTTTTATGATTCATTTAACCCTTTTGGTGGGCTTTTGTTTTACCTCCTTCACAATGGTATTATAATTTTCTTCATACTGATCTGATGTTTTTCTTGTTAAATTTAGTCCTGAATATAATATATATTTTTGTTATTGTGAATATAATTTTTAAAATTTTCATTTCTTGGTGCTTGTTGCTTGACAAGACAAACATTGTTTTGTATAGTAACCTTATATTCCTTCCCTCTACCAAATTCTCTGATAAGTCTCACAGATCTTACTAGAGTGTTTTGGTTTTCTAGCTGTACAAATATAATAACATCAGCAGGCAGGAAATAGATATCTTTTCTGATGTTTGTATTAGTTCATATTTGGATCTTTTTTATTAGGTAGAACCTTCAAGGCAATGTTGAATAATAACAGGAATAAGAGGTATTCTTGTCTAGTTCTGAATTTTATTTAAACAGGTCAGTGCTTTGCCATTTGGGATTATATTTGGCATCCAGTTTTGGTAAACAGTCTGTACTATTTTAAGAGATTTCCTTCTAATCCTATTTAACTTAGAAATGTATTAGGAATACAGCTGAATTTTATCAGATGGCTTTTAAGCCTTTATTGATATCATCATTCATATGGTTTTCCTCTTTATTGATGCAATGAATTATGTTAATAGATTTTCTGATATTAAACCTCCTTTGCATTTCCAAATTTAATCTTATATGTGGGTTAGTAATTTCTGTAAAATGAACCAGTCAAAATATCAGTAGCTGAAAAAGCAACAGTCATTTGTTGCTGCTAATGTGTCTTTAGGATAACTGGGGTCTGGCTGATCAGACTAGTCTGGGCTCAGCTAAGTGGTTGTGATTGTCACTGTAGGTCTTTTGGGGCTGCTTTTCTTCACGTTGTGGTGGCTGGCACCACTTTGCCTCAGGTAACTTTCTTCTCCCTGCCAGGGCAAGCAGGCTAGGGAGGCTAGTCTCAAGGGGAATGCAGAGAAACAGGAAGGAAAGAGAAAATGCCGAAAGTCTCTTAAGGCCCAGATTGGGAAGTGGCACACTTCCATCTTACATGTGTCACCAGTTACTTGGCTGATCCCCAAATTAATGGACAGGGAAATATATACCATTAGAACAACTCCTGGACATAGGAGGAGTGAAAAATAGAAATCCATGCTATAATATACCATATCCTAATTGGTCATAAAATTTTACTTTATTGGAAAACTGCTGGGTTATATTTGATGTTTTATTCAAAATGTCAGCATGTATATCCAGAAAGAAAGTGTCTATAGATTTCTTAATTTGTAACATCCTCCGTAGGTTTGAAGATTAAACTTAGGTTGACCTCATGAAAAGAATTAAAGGCCTTTTTTCACTTTTTCTTATGACCTGGAAGACTTTAAATGACATTGAAATACTTCATTTAAAAAAATATATATATATATTGGTGAATTAAAGCCAATGAACCTCTCTGCTATGATGATTGGTTCAATGATAAATGTTTATTCATTATTTCATTTTCTTATTTCATAACCAGCCTATTCAGTCTTTCTACTTTTTAGGTTAATTTGGGTTTCTAAAGGATCCTTCTTTTTCTTAAGATTTTCAACCATGTTGCCATAGAGCTTAATGTAGTATCTTTTATAATTATTTAAATCTTTTCTTTATCCAATTCATGATTATATCTCCTTTTATATTTCAAGTCTTATAAATATTTATTTTCTTTTCTTTAGTTGGACTTGTAAGAGGTTATGTGTCTCATTGGTTTTCTCAAAGAACAATTTTTGGCTATTTTATTATTTCCAACTTTTTTTGTTGATTGTCCCCGTTCCTAATTCTTTTTAGATTAATTTGCAATTCTTTTCTAAATATCTTAAGATGAACACCAAGTTCATTTGTCTTCCTGTCTTTTGTTCATTAATGCTGAAGACACTGAAGAATATAATTTTTTTCTGAATATAGCATTCTCTGTGCCATGTATGTTTTGAAGTAAAGCATTCCTTTTTAATTGCTCTCTAGATAGCTTGAAATTTCACTTTTCACATACTGGTATTCTAGGATTGTATTTCTTAAATTCTAAACAGTTTTTTTACATAATTTAAATTATTTACTTAAATTTTATAGGTATTAAGCTCAAAAAAGCTCTTTTCCATTTTTAAAATTACTATATTGCTTTTGTTTCCTCCTTTTCCTTCTAAAAGATTATTCTTCAGGATCTATCCTCCAAGTCATTTATCTTTTCCATCACAACTTCTCTATTGTGGTATATTTGACTTTGTGCTCTGTAATTCTTCCACTTTATCTTCTAGGCAATGTTTGGGATCTCTACCATGGTCATCCTCTTCTTCAACTTACCTACTGATCTGTTGATTTTGGAAATTGCATTTTGGCAATTTACCCATTTCTCTCTCTCTCTCTCTCTCTCTCTCTCTCTCTCTCT
>NW_026000272.1:11330379-11339784 GCF_001458135.2 Marmota marmota marmota
TATATATATATATATATATATATATATATATTTATTTATTTAGTTAGTTAGTTAGTTATATATGGACACAATACATTTATTTATTTATTTATTTATTCACTTATTTATATGTGGTGCTGAGGATCGAACCCAGTGCTTCACACATGCTAGGCAAGTGCTTTACCACTGAGCCATAGCCCCAGCCCCTCCCCAAATCGATTTTTTATGCTATACTTTAATCTTCACATATGCTCCTGAATCATTATTGTTGGTTTTCAAGTTGTCACCTGTTTCTCCCACCAGTTTATTTCTTTAGGCTGCTTAAGCTGCCCTTCGTGGTTGCTGGTTGTTGGACTCATAGAGGGGCTTATAAATATTTTGTTGTCAGCCCATTGAGGTCAGCGTATAATCAACGGGGAGCTCCCCAAGTAGTAGTAGGTCTTGAAATGTTAGAAAAGTATCTAAAGGAAGCTGCCCTCTCTACAGGTCTATACTGTCCCTATATGTATCTTCAGTTCATTCTTTCATGGCCTCTTGAAGGCCTAGTAAACCAGGAACACAGGACGGATATCACTTTCTCTGTTTCCTGGTCTCCTTGTGCTAGGCTTTTTAGTGCTAGATGCAGGATTTTCTTGGCATTCAAGGGAGAAAGAAAGAAATTTCTTTGTGTTGAGGCTCTTACAACATCTCAGACTTCCTTCACATTAAGTTTATCTCCATAGGCCTCAACAGCTATTTGGCTGCGGAGAGGAAAGTAGCCTGGATTTGGGAATGGGACACAATCTATGCTTATGTCATCGTTTTCTCAGAGCCTTCAGTGGTTTCTAGAAAAAAAGGAAAAGGACATTTATATGACTAGACTTTAGTTACATCACTTCCCAAGCAGTCACTTTATAATAGCACAGGGCTGGTGGTAAGGTTCAGGGTAGGTACCTGCACTAGTCTAGGGAGAGCCATGGAAATAGAGCCACTAAAACACTGCAATGCTAAGGGATGTAATGTATTTTAAATCTTCAGTTCTTACAAAGTAGGTGAAGCTAACAGAGTGAAGATCCAGAAGGTTCATACTGTAGTATCAGATAAATGCTTCTAATGGCTTCAACTTGAAGCATTGGAAGAAGTGAGGAAATCAAAACCCACAATAATTCTGAAAAGTTTCCATACTAGCTGCACGGCACTACCAATAAGCAGGAACTCTCTGTGAAGCCACACTATCTGGCTGTTATAGCCTCCGAAGAACAGTGTCTTCTGTTTCACAACCACTTTCAGAGTCCTGAGTGAGTTTCTCTGGATGGAAAACTCTAACCTAGAATCACACAGTGAAGAGGATTCTGGGAAAATTAGACCCTAGCCTTAATCAGAATTGGCAGTGGTAGCTGAGTTGACAACAGTGTAATGGGTACGGTCACTCTGACCAAATGCCATTTTGTGCCAGCACAATATCCCACTAGGAAGAACAAAGAAAAACAGTGTAGGATTGTGGGTGTGGCTAAGGAAGCCTCTAGAGGTCATTCCTTTGCCCTTAGTCACAGTGCCATATCTCTCTTGAATGGAATGATTCAATGTCTCAGAAATGTCTTTTCTGCTAACACTAAAGCCAGAGTGTCTCTTTCTATTCCTGCCTTTTCTTAGCTCATTTTATTATTTGTAAATCAAGAAAACAATATCTAACATTTAAAACAATTCAAGGGTGAAATGACAGTTTACACCAAGCACCATATATGAGTTTCCTCCTTTGTTTTAATCATTAGCCTTGCTGCCATACAATGCTTCTGGTGTCTGCCTACAGCAAAGCAAAATGATGCTGTTGCTTCTTTTATTCCATAGCAAGTGCGAACTCTCAAAGCAGCTCCTCTTTTGCTGTCCTTATAGCAGTGAGGCAAATCCCCTGCCACTGATCTATTGTTTTCTCCAAAAACAAACAATAGTAAATCTTTACCTTGTAGGCTAAGTGATATAGAACAGAGGGAGTCTTTTACAAATATATGGAATGGAGGCAAAATGTATTAAGAAACAGTCTTATGAATCAGCCTCCTTAAATCAGAGAAATCATTTAGTATTTGTTTTTTTGGGATCAGCTAATTTCAGTTAGCATTATCTTCTCTAGCTCCATCCATTTACCTGCAAATGCCATGATTTTATTCTCTTTTAATGCTGAATAATATTCCATCGTGTATCTATGCCACATTTTTTTAACTATTCATTTACTGAAGGGCATCTAGGTTGGTTCCACAGTTTAGTTATTGTGAATTGTGCTGCTATAAACATTGATGTGGCTGTGTCCCTGTAGTATGCTGTTTTTAAGTCCTTTGGGTATAGACCAAGGAGAGGGATAGCTGGGTCAAATGGTGGTTCTATTCACAGATTTCTAAGGAATCTCCATACTCAGGGGGGATTGGAAGATTAAATGAACTCTAGATAGGGCAAAGGAGAAAAGGGGAGGGAGGGGAAGGGAGGGGGCATGGGGGTCAGAAAGACAGTTGAATGCAGTGGTCATCATTACTCTAAGAACATTCATGAAAACATGAAGGATGTGACTCTACTTTGTAGAGATATGAAAAATTGTGCCCTATATGTATAATATGAATTGTAATGATTCTGTTGTCTTATATAACAAATTAAAATTAAGAACAATTAAAAATAAATAAATCCCCTTTTGTAAAAAGAAAAAAAAAGAAACAGTCTTGCTAAACCTTAGTAGTAGGAGAATGAATGAGAATATGAAATGGAAAATAGTACCAGAAGTTGCACTGGGAGAAGTAGAATGGGGAAGAATAAAGAAACCCAGAAGTGGGAAACTGAGAAGGAGTACATGAATATGGAGGTCCCTTAGAGAAGACCAAAATTATCCATGCATGGCAGATATAGTCATAACAACAGTGTAATGGGTGGGTAAAGTCACTCTGATCATATGCCAGGCACATATCCATTCTGTGCATATAAAATAATCACACTGTTATGGTTTTGGATAAGTGTCCCCTAAAACCTCATGTGTTAAAGCTTTTGTTGCCAGTGTATGGTGCTATTTAGAAGTCATGGGACCTTTAAAAATATGGGACCCAGAGGGTAGAAATTAAGTCACTGGGAGTGTGCCCTCAAAGGATATATTGGGACTCTAGCCCATTCCTCACACTGTTTCATTTCCTGGCCACCATAAGGTAAATAGCTTTCTCTACTGCATGATCCCACCAAAATGTAGTGCCTCACCACAGCCCCAAAAGGAATGGGCCAACTGACCACAGACTAAAACCTCCAAACCTGTGAGCAAAGCAAAGCTTTCCTCCTTAAAAGTTGATTATCTCAGGTATTTTGTTATAGTAACAGAAAGCTGACGAACACATATAACAACTGGGTTACAAACAGTTTCAAGTAAAGAAAAGTACAGATGCAAGTATCTCTTGTATATAAGACCCTGACAGAGCTAAAAGCTGAAGGATGGCCTCTCCATATAGCAGAGCATCAAGTCTTTTCTGGAGGGGGATATCTGGATAGCATACCTTCATGGTGACATCATGGCAGCAGATGATGGTGGCAGGATCAGGCATTGACAGAGTATGAATGTAAGTCTAGTAAGCCCTGAGATTTCTGCTGGTTATGGTTTAATCTTTAATGTACCCCTCTCCCCCAAAGCTCCTGTGTTAGGCAGTGTAGGAATATTCAGAGGTCCAAATAATTAAATTATGAGAGCTGTAACCTGATCAGTAGTTTAACCCATTTGATGAATTAACAATTTGAATAGACAACTGGGTAGGCAGGTGGGATGTGATTGGAGGAAGTAGATTATTGGGGACATGGCTTTGGGAATTATATTTTGTCCCTCAGTACTCAATCACCCTGGTTCTGGATGCCATAGGCTAAGAAGATTTCCTCTGTCATGCCATTCTTCCATGATGTTCTGCCTCACCTCTGGCACAGAGCAATGGAGTCAGTGGACCATGGATTGAACCATGAGCCCAAAATAAACTTTTCCTTCTCTAAGTTGTTCTTGTTAGGCATTCTGGTCATAGTGATGAAAAGCTGAGTAACATAGAAATTGACACCAAGAAGATGGGTTGTTGCTGTGACAATACCTGATCCTGCAGTTCAGAAGCTTTTGGAACTGGTTATGGAAGAAGTTTGGGAAAGTTTGGAGATGCATGCTAGAGAAGCCTTAGAAAGTTATAAGCAGAGCTTAATGGGTGATTCTGATGGGAGCTTAGAAGACTAGAATACTGATAGTAATGTGGACAGTAAAGACTGTGCTCATGAGGTTTCAGAGGGAAACAACTCTATTGGGAAATGGACTAGAGGCCATTCATGTTACATTCTGGCAAAAAAGTTGTCTTTGTTTTGTCCATGTCCTGAGACTTTCTGTGATACTGAATTTAAAGGCCAGGGGATAATTAATCCAGCAGAGGAAATTTGAAGGCAGCACAGCATTCAAGTGGTAGTATAGGTATTGATGCCAGGTTTTAGTCAGGTTTACTGTGAGAATCAGGATCAGAAGGCAGAAAATAAAGATTTTAAAAACTTGCAGTTTGGCCAGAGAAGCACATATAAAATTGGGGTCAAGAAAGTTGTGGTATTGAAGAGATTACCATTACCAAAGAAATGCTAATTACTTTGCACAGAGACAATAGGTCAGATACCATGAGGGCATCTCAGGTATGGGCAAGACCTCATCCATGTAGGCTCAATGGTGTAAAAGTGAAAATTTGTTTAAGACCATGGGGGTGCCCTGCTCACACAGGAGTGACTAGGAAATTGTTTCCTTAGGATTTGTTTCACTGTGCTTGGCCACCCAGGCATTCACAGGCCACTGCAGCTCAAGCTGGATATGGCAAGAGGCCTATGGTAGATCTTGGATGGCAACAGTTCATGTTGGATTGCAGGAATGAGTTTCAGGTCACATCGTAGGTGTGTGTGTGTGTGTGTGTGTGTGTGTGTTTGTGTGTGTACATACAAGAAATTATATAACCAAACAGTCATAAAAAGAGGCTGGCATCTTATAATCCCTTCCAAGGTGGGGCATATCCATAGTGACCTAGGATTTAACCTCCTAATGGTTTAAACACCTCCCAATAGCACCCTCCTATGGATGACTATAATCATAATGGACACTTGGGAGATACTCCAACTATACCCAAACCATGGCAGTAGCTAAAACAAGTATTTAATTTTGATCACAATTTTTTGGGGTCAGGAATTTGAGCAGGGCTACACTGAGTAATTCTCCGTGGAGGGGTCTCTTATCAGGGTGCAGTCAGGTGTTAGCTGAGGCTGCAGTCATCTGATAGTTTGATTAGACTGGCTGTCCAAGATGGCTCTCTTGCCTGGCTGGCAAGTAATGCTGGCTGTTGTCTGGGAGCTCAGCTAGAACTGTCAACTGAGGAGCCTAGCTGTGAAATCTCTAGTATGGTGGTCTCTGGGTGGGGAAACTTCATACATAGCAGAAGGCTTTTTCCCAGACCCATGAGAGAGCCAGGCATAAGCCATATGGCCTTTTCTAACAAAGCCTAAAATGAACAGAGCATCAATTCCACCACACACTATAGGCTGAAGGAGTTATAAGCACAGCTAGGACTAAGGGGAGAGGACATAGTGCCACATCTCAATGGCCATACTTAAAACTGACACAGTGTTCACTTTGGAGATTATGTTCCCCTGTTCTTATGTTCCAGTAACCTGCCAACCCACCTGAGATTCTGATAGAAAGCAGCCTTAGATCATGATGTAGATAAACACTGTAGTGCTTGAATCAGAAATGAATGTCTGTCATAGTTCTAGCATTTGGATATGAAGGTTCAAATTGTTGAGACATGAGCTTAAAAATTAAAGTGATTTCCAACTCCTAGTCTTTGGCCCATGGGCCTTTCTTTATCTCAAGTAGCCTGACTGGAAGTGGAACTTCTGCCAGGCTGCCTCCTTCTGAAGAAGCTTTGTGCTATGCAGGGTTTTCACAAATGAAAAACATGTTTTGTCCAGTTAGAAGCAGTCTTGTTACTAAAATATCTAATTGGCTATGCCTGATGATAATGTCTCCACACTCAGGCAGTCCAACACTGCCAGGAATAAATCCCTAAGTGTATGTGCCCTTCATGCTGACACTCACTCCAACCTTACCTTCTCTATAGACAGGGAAGTATGCGGCCTCTTGTCTGGAAACATTGTACTCAGAGTTGCTGGAGGAAGAGCAACCTGGAATTCAGAGGCTGGTGTCTTGAGGCCTTAGGAGACTGTCAGGAAACAGACACCAGACCAGGTGTGGTGGCACACTGTAATTCCAGTGATTTGGGAGGCTGTGTCAGGAGGATCACAAACTCAAGGCTAGCCTCAGAAATTTAGCAAGGCCCTGAGCAACTTAAGTGAGACCCTGACTCAAAATAAAAAAAATAAAAAAGGGCTGGGGATGTGGCTCAGTGGTTAAGTGCCCCTGGGTTCTAGTCCCAGTACTACTACTACTACTACTACTACTACTACTATTACTACTACTATTACTACTACTATTACTACTACTACTACTACTACTACTACTAAATAAAAATAAAAGATACAAAACAGATACCAGGGAAATTATAGGCGAAGAGTGTTGAGACTCACAGGACCTTTTTCACTTGTATTAACCAAGACTCAAGCCTCTGCCCCTTACTCCAGAAAAAAAGCCCCACCCTCTTTAGAGACCTGGCCATTCCACATTTTGTCTTAGCATATTTAATTCCAGGATGAATTGACTACACAAGATAATTCCTGTGCCCAATGCTTTGTCAGGTCTATGCACTTCTTGCTCATAGAAGACGCAGAGACAGGTTGGGACATATTTTACCATGGTGAGAAGGCAGAGAAAAGTGAAGGAACCAGATAGTGAAAACTGCTAGACTGAAATCTGAGGGCACTTCCACCCCAGTGGGACAAGGTAGATGTGTGGGTAAAAGGGAGTGCCACAATATAAATCAGAGATTCACTGAGATGCTTCTAGATTGAGTTCCTTTGGTGGTGGGGAAAAGACCACCCTCTGACCTCCATAGATGTCAGGTCATCTTCCAGAAGACCATTCTGCATTACCAAGTCGTTTGGGAACTGGACACTGGAGCAAGCCTTTTTCTGAGCCAGTGTTAATAGAACTCTGCTCATATTAGACACATGGAGCTATGAAGATGAGAAGGCCACTGTTTCTTTCACAAATAAGGCTACCTGTGACCTTCCTGGTGGGGCTTCAGAAGTTTTATTTAGATACGATTACTTGACCTTGCACATGAATAGTCCAAATCCTTGTTCTTTGGCATGAATTCCCTTATGATGTCATTGATTCGCCTCCATATGGACACACATCATTATAGATTCCTTGTATGAGGTGTCTGTTCCCTTTATGTTCTGATATTTATTTTTCAAGGTGGCTTACAAGTGAAAAAACACACTTTGTCTTCTCAGTTTATATTCATGAACAGGTAAACTCTACTCATGTTCCTAAGCAAACATCTCAACTCTCCTCAGTAATATTAACTAACCTAGGCCTATCCATATATTGATTATTAGTGTCCTTTAAAGAACAGAATGATATGTGGCTTTCACCTGGAAGTTATCCTTGTTAAAGATGCCATTGATTATAGAGTTTGGGTGGGGATGAGTGGAGCAAATTTGTGTGGAGAGTCTTTTGGGATCTCTTAAGGTGGCAGGAAAGCTAATACATTTGGTATGTATGTAAGTTCACAGTGTTGTTGCTCACTGGGGGTGGGGAGTGGACAAAGCACCTTGTATGTGTACATAGGAGAGGAGTGTGTGTGAGAGGAGTTTGGAAGTCTTAGGAGTTTAGAATTGGCAGATAGGCCAAGTGAAAATGTGTCCCACCTTTTTAGTGGTGCTGGGGATTGAAATTAGGACCTCATCCCTGCTAGGCAAGTGTGCCACATTCCCAGCCCTCTTCCACCTTCTATTTAAAGGCTGATAGGAGCGCTGAGGTATGATGAAGTATAATGGAAGAACACTGTTTGTAGAGAGACCCCAACTGGCTTCCTATCCTGACCTGTCTAGTTTGTTATTCATGCTCCACCAATTACCAGTTGTGTGACCTCTTTGAAAGTTACTTAATCTCTCTGTGCCTCCCTTTTCTCATTTGTAAAATGGAAATAACAGTACCAGCACTTACTAGGGTTGTTGATTTGAAGAGGAAAAAGAGTGATAGAAAGCATTTAGTACACTGCTTGGCACAGGTCAGGCGCTAAATGGATGGTAACTATTGGGTATTAATTACTTAGGAACTTTTTACCCATTTCCCTTAAACCTATCCAAGTCTCCACCCATTTTGAATTCCTGTCATTTGAAGAGTAATTCCTTCCTTCCCAGACTACTGATCTTAATTAATGGTCTAAACTTGGGTTGGATAATTGCATTGTGTCATCAAGCTCCAGATTATTAGATATTATTTACAAGAAAAGCAGACCTCCAATTCCTCCCAGACTGAGGATGGAGGCGGCAAATTGAGTTTAGAGGGTTGCTGACCTTTAGACCCCGGTTGGCAGCAGGGGCAGCCTACACTCCTGGTCTTGAAAGCTACAGCAGGCTCTTATAATTGAGTTACTGCCAGGGATTCAGTAGGACTAATCCATCTATATGATTTCTTCGCCTGGTTTAATGCCATTAAGGAAACCGAATTAAGGTGCGGGTGGGGTTGAGGGGAAACAGATTTGCTACGTAAGACTCACTGTGTGTTGCCATGGCCAGGCTGAAACCTACAGTCTAATTAATGGATAATTCTGTGGATCAAGTCCTAGCAGCCACCCCAGTCCCTCAAGAAATTGTCCGGGCCCACGCTGATCACTACTTACAGAAAGGGCCATCCCTGGAATGGTTTCCTATGATGCCCTGGGGGCTGATTCCTGGATGCCTGTTGTCCCCTTCCATTGACTTTTTCTCCTTCCCCATTCGCCTCTGTACAATTTCTGAGCAGTTTTTCTTCTAGTATTTTCAGGGACTTTCCCTGGGTTTTGAAACAAATATGCCCAGACGACTTGTCAATCCCACTTATTTCTCTCCAGCACCTGTCCCCTGCCTGGGGTTGGCTAATCTGGGCAGTTGGGACTCTTAGCGTCCAGTTTGCCAACTGGAGCCGACAGCTCTAGGAGGAGGGGCCAGCGTGTAGGGGTGGGAGGTTGCAGCCGCCAGGGTCAGTTTCACTCTCTGCCTTAGTGACACCCAGATCCCAGCGCGCCCTTCTCTCCTCTCGGAGAGTTCGGCTGTCTCAAGTTGGGTAGCTGGCCGGCGGCAAAGTCACCGATTCCGGGACTGAGATTCCACTGTTTGGTGCAGGTAGTTGCCAACAGCGGAGTCCCAAAAGTGTGGGTGACGACCAGCGCGGGCACAGGCAGCGCAGCCAGGAAGGCAGGCGCTGGGAGGAGAGGGAGTAACAGGGGCGGAGTGGGGGCGCCAGGCTCTGGTGTCCGCGGCGGATGC
>NW_026000272.1:11341330-11357865 GCF_001458135.2 Marmota marmota marmota
TCTCAGAACCAAAGCTTGAACCCACCTTCAACCCCGTCTCCCCGCCCCCAATGCAAACAAAGAGCCTGGCCAAGACGCAGAACCCCTCCCCCCACGCTCCTTTTCCCCTCATCCCCCTACTCCCCAACTCCCTACCCATCCCACCCCCTGGGAAAGGCAGGAGCTTGCACCCTTCGACCCGCCGCGTGCAAAAGTGAGCAATTTCGGTGCCTTGGCGCCGCCCGCGCTGCGCAGCCTCGCCAAGCCCCGGGAGAACAAAGGCTGTTGTCCCCTTGCCACTAGTGCCCAGAAGGAGTGGGCCTCCGCTGGAGAAGGCAGTACCCTCCCTCATCTTGTTGGGGTTCAGCCACCTAGCCCAGGGCGCCCCACCTCAAGTCCCCTGTAGTGCGCGTCTCGGCCTGGGGCCATCCACCGGCGGGTTGGGGAGGCACAACAGAGCCGGGCTCAGGCTGGGGAGAACTCAGGCAAAGGAAGGGGCGTCCCTCCACCCCCACCAGTACTATCCAGTGCCTTGCCACCGATCAGGCTTAGCTCTGGAATGTAAACTGAAGACAGCCTTGGAGACCTGGGCGTGGAGAGAGGCACCGAGGGGGTGTGGAAGAGCAGTGGGTGCCTTAGGTGCAAGTGTCCCGAATGGCCACAGAGCAGACGCTGGCTGAAGTGGCCCTGAGGGCCCCAAGTACACCGAACCACTGTGATCCATGCCGAGTCCATGCTTTGGAAGTGGGTTTGCAGCGGGGGAAGCCCCAGCTTTCGTTCATGGGGGCCTCAATTCCTCCCTAAGCCCTCGGGCCCCCTTCCCTCCCACTCCTTTCCCTATTCTTTTTCTCATCTCCTCCTTCTCGCCTCTCCCCATCTCTCAGAGCTTTCTTTCCCGGGAGATTCTAGGGCAGCGCCAGCCCTCCCCCGCGGAAAGTTGTCAAAGTCTTCAGCTCAGGGCCTTTATCCTTGTTTCTAAATGGAGCCGTTTCTCTTCCAACTAGGCAAAGGGTTTGAAGGAAGACTCCTTAAGTTTGTGGAGGGTTGTATCTGTTGTCCTAAGGGTCAGTGTTGCTGCTGGCCTCGCTCCAGTACAGAATTCAGTGCCCACGAACCCATTCAGACACGTTGGCTGTGGTACACAAATTAATTGTAGCAGTAACTTAAGAAAGTTAGAACTGCTGGCATACATTTTCAGGGCTTTCTTGAGCATGCCATAATAATTAGGGCAGTTATGATAAAGGCAAATAACTTAAGGCTACTTAAGAAATGTGTGTGTGTGTGTGTGTGTGTGTGTGTGTGTGTGTGTGTGTGTGTGGTTTGGGGGGATCAAACCCAGGGCATCCAACATGCTAGGCAAGCATGCTCCCATTATACAGCCCTCCCCACCTCCTTAAGAGGTTTTATTTTTCACTGGCCCCAGAGAAGTGAATGCAATTAAAAATCCTACCACCTGATTCCCTTGGGAACCTGGGGGTGTTTCACCTTTGTTTCTGGAACTTGAATTCCTGATTTCCATCAGGTGGTTACCTCAAGTTTCTTTCAGGCTACCTTTGAAGGATTCTGAAACCAAATTCATTCACAGAAAATAACTTGCTGTTTTAGGAATATAATTTGCAGTTGTCCAGAATGTATTAACAAGTCTGGAAACATTGGGACAGGTTTCTGTAACTCAATAATGAAAATTTTACTAGGCATCCATCATGCATTTTCTTATGTTGACTCAACACATTTGAAATCATATAACTCTCCGTAGGAATTGTGTAATTAGTGCTTGAAATTGTGGTTGTAATTAGAATAAATTAATTTCATAAGGCAACTTTTAAGAAGGGTGTTTACTTTCTTGAGGAGATGGGGATCTTCTTCCTGTTTGTTAGGAACAAAATCATCATTCAACCTTTCTGTTGGTTGTTGAATTTAGAGCAGTTTCAAAATAGTGAATACATAGTCCTCATTAGTAATTTCTCCTTTCAAGTATGTGAAAAGACTTGTGACTGTTTTTTTTTTTTTTCTTTTTGGTACTGGAGATTGAATCCAGGAGCCCTTTACCACTGAGCCACATCCCCAGCACTTTTTTTATTTTTTATTTGAGACAGTCTCTAAGTGGCTGAGGACCTTGCTAATTAGCTGAGGTTCACCTTGAACTTGTGATATTCTTGTCTCAGCCTCCCAAGTTGCTGGGATTATAGGTATGTCACACCATGCCCACATTATGACTAAAATTTAAAGACTACTTTTTATGTTAGAGGTGGAAGATACTAGGACTGTTCATATTTTTAGCCAATAAAGGGTATTTATATTGTCCATATTCATAAAGAGATTTGGTTATTTACAAATTTTCTATGTATAGGTCATACTTGAGTTTTTTTAAGCTGAAGTACTCATTAGCATATGTGATCAAACATTGAATAGATACTTCAAATAAATACACATTTAATTTTGAACAATGGTGTGACAAATAATTGAATCAAATCCAAGAAATTAAGTTTGAATGAATTTCATGATTTGGAGTTTACTGTTATTTTTAAATCCAACCTCCCACCCTAACAGTTAGGGCTTATGCCCACAGCCTATCATCACTAAATAGAGATTTTCATAGACTCCCATGTTTCTAGAGTTTCTAAAGCACATGTAGTGCTGGGCACAGTGGCACATGCTTGTAATCCCAGGGATTCAGGAAACTGAGGCAGGAGGAGTGCCAAATTCAAGGCCAGCATTAGCAACTTAGCAAGATCTGTCTCAAAGTAAGAAAAAAAATAGAAAGGACTGGGGATGTAGCTCAGTGAAAGCACCCCTGTGTTCAATCCCCATATAAATATATTTATACATAAGCCTAAATACATATATACATACATAAAAATGAAGCACAGGTAATTAGAAAGTTATTTTGTACTGATGATTGTAATATGGCTTTTTTTGTTGCTAGGGGATTGAACCCATGGGTGCTGTACCATTGAGCTATATCCTCAAACCTTTTTTTTTTTATTTTGACACAGTTGCTTGCTAAGTTGCTGAGGCTGTCTTCGAACTTGAAATTATTCCTCAGCCTCCTGAGTTGCTGGGATTACAGGCACACATCACTGCCCAGCTGAAATGAGGGTTTGAGAGGATATAAATTGCTGATCATCTTTTAAAATGATCTTTTCAACTATTTGAGGTTAAGATCAGTGATGGACAATGATCTTTTTGATAACCTTTTCAATAATGTAGCTAGATAAGATTGACTGTTCCCTTTGGAAGAGGGGCAGGGATCTTGATTCTGTTTGAAACTATTAAAATGGTCTCTTGTACAGCCAGTAACCTTTTGTGTTTTAATTTATGCTTTGCATAAACTTTAAAATTGTCAGTTGTGTATGTAATTTGGGTCACACTGCTCTTGAACATGGGAATCCATTTCTAGTTCAGGGAAGATGAAAGCATAACATTCATTCATTCAAGCAGATATTGGCTTAGCTTTGTCTCACTTTTCTCTACCTTGTCACATGAGATCTTTTTAGCAGCCCTCCATTGGAAAAGCACTAGGTAAGGCTGTGTGTATTTACTGCAACTGTGCTTTTGTGGCACCAGAAAACTTGTAGCCTGCTATAGATAAAAGCAAATCTTTCTGGATGTTGTAAAAGTGCTAGGCAATTCTTGGTTTTAAATCTGGTCACTTGTTTTTTTGCTAGATGTTTGTGGAGTTGGGTATGTTTTCCAGAAATCCTTTCCTTTGTGCCTACCCCTAGAGCCAGCAGATCTAGGCAAGTTTCAAAGCTATGTGGGCTGTGGGTTCTCTTGGTGAGAAAGTGTTATCGTCAGAGCTGGGCTCATGCTGGCTGCTGGACGATGGAGGATAATTCCATGCATAGTCCAAGAGGCCAGCTACTTGCACAGCTGTTGCTTTAATGGACTGTGGTGCCCACATGCATTTATGTCCACGGCTCATTTTCTCTTCACTTCCTGGCCTTTTCCAATGGCTTCTGTACCTTACCTAAGAAGGACAGGGAGAGCATTGTGGTCAGGCATTCAGCATATCAAGGCTCAGAGTCCCAAATGCCATTCCCAAAGATCATCTTGGTCTTGGTGATTTACTATAATAAATGTCATGAAGTGTCTTTCTTAGACTTGGGCCAGGCAAAGCAGGTGTTTAGAGGTATTATTTTCTGGTAAGAAAGCATGTTGGTGACCTCTTATTAAAAAATAACAATCATAATCTATTACTTATGTAAGGGCTTGTTTTTTGATTTTGTCATCATGGACCAGTGGTTTTGTGGACAGTTGTCATAAGCCACATAGTCTGTTCAATGCTGAAAGTGGTGATCACAGTCTCAGGGAGGGTAAACCTCTAATCACAAATATTAGCTTGTTCTTGGAGGATGGGTGTGGGAGATGGATGCACAATGTCCCTAGATCCTCTCTGTCATTATTATTTCTGTATGTATATACTTTCTTCATTGACATAGGCTGAAATTAGAAGAGGGAGCAAGAAGTACTAAGTTAGGGAGAAGAAACAGTACCCCTATCTTATCTTGAGGCATAAGAAGAAATAGTACCCCCTGGGGCTGGGGATGTGGCTCAAGCAGTAGCGTGCTCGCCTGGCATGCCTGCGGCCCGGGTTGGATCCTCAGCACCACATACAAACAAAGATGTTGTGTCCGCCGAAAACTAAAAAATAAATATTAAAATTCTCTCTATCTCTAAAAAAAAGAAAGAAAAAGAAATAGTACCCCTGTCTTATGTCTCAAGACCAGCTACTTATATCCCTATATTATCTTGAGGCATAAGGTAGGGGTCCTGTTTCTTTTCCCTAACTTAGTATTTCTTCATTTAAGTCAACTTGGAATATAGTTAAGTCACTAAAAAGGTGTACCTTAGGGAACCTGAAAGGGTTGAGGTTGGAGTGGGAATGGATATCAGATTGGGGCCTGAATGAGAAGTGGAAAGTGAGCTGTGGGGTAAAGGAAGGGGTTGAGGTTTGCGTCCATGGTGGGGCCACAGATGTATGGTGGCCTCGAAGATGGGCAGAGCTGGGGAGGGAATTGGAATCAGGGTCTGGGAAGTAAGCTGGAGGGCTGATTTGTAAGGCAGCAAATAAGGAGAGGAAACTGTTAGAGTTTCAGGTCTCTTTGCAGCTGTGCTGTTTTATGTCCAAATCAACTCCTCATTTTGGGAATTACAATCAACACAGAACAACCGGAATGTGTTGCAGCTCTTCAAATATATCCAATAAAAAGGCTTTCGAGTGTCTGTTTCATTATGGTTTATATTTTTGGAGTTGAGAAATTTGAAAGGAATGGAAAATAATTGCCAAGATTAAACAATTCAATGCAGAAAACACACATGAATTGAAAATACAGTGGGTGGAGGGGATCTTGTATATCTGTTACCACACTGAGCGTAACATAACCTTTGAAATGTAAAGGTTAGGCACAGAATATGGTTTTAATAATTAGTACAGAATACAAATGACTGCATACCTCATATTCTGTAGTCACAAATTTACATTTCCCTACTCAGAATACATATTATCACTGGGATTTATCAGCACAGGCTGGAAGAGTGGATTTCAGGTACATTGTCCTGTGTAACAGGGTTCATCTTTCTCAAATTGAAATGTAGGTTATCTACTTGTTATATACCAGTTCTAAAAATTTGATTGAATCTTATTTGTGCCATTTTTAAAAATATTTTTTTTAGTTGTCAATGGATTTTATTTTTATTTATTTTTATGTGGTGCTGAGAATTGAACCCAGTGCCTCACACTTGCTAGGCAAGTGCTCTACCACTGAGCCACAACCCCAGCCCTTGTGCCATTTTTTAACATGGCACTTTATCTCTTTGTTGAATGTCATGTATTGATGAAAAATTTCTTAGGGGTGAGGACTTCTAGGTAAATGTACTGATCTCCTAAAGAAAACAAAATAATATATAGAGTCATTATGACCACCATTCTAGCCCTGAAGTCCAGTTTCTCCTTGAATTGGTTGGGCATTGTTTTTTTTTTTTTCTCTGCAAAGCAGTGTTTTTCATTTTTCCTGAAAGTGGGAAGTTTATATTAGAAAACAGTTAAATTCTTGGTTCTTGGGGAACGATCAAAATGTGGATTATTTTATTAAGAGAGCTAAGTTGTAATAAACATTAAGCCTAAATTACAATTACATTGTTAAGATTATTGGAAAGCAATTCTCATGCCATGGTCTTTGCCCTTTGAAGTTACTTTTAGCATTAATTTTCAAATGGAAATGGTATTGGCATTACTTGCTAATGACCTTCCCCACAGGCAGAGGGAAAAGGGTAATAGTTGTCCTTGCTAATTCTTTTAAATTTGGAAGTACTATTGGCTCCTATTGGTGTAAAGTTTTGGTTGACATTCTAGGGAGAGAGTAGGGCTAGCCTGAGCTGGGTCACTTGCCTGGTCTGCCTGCTGAGATATTAGATTCCATCTGGACAGTCACTATTTGGCCCACAAGAATTCCCATTGTGAATGTCTGTCCTTTTTAGATCATGTCAGTGGGGCCTAGGGAAAAAAAAAACAAATTTTGATGCAAAAAAGACCTGGACAGAGACAAAATTAGAAAATAGTTAATTAAAAAATATAATATGGACTCAATTTCCCTTTTTGTAATCAAAGTTGACTACAGTAACATGCACACTTTTGAAGTTTTTTTTTTTTTTTTTTTTTTTGGTACTGGGTATTGAACCCAGAAGCAATTTATCACTGAGCTATATCCCCAGCCCTTTTTATTTTCAGACAGGGTCAAAGTTACTTAGGGCTTGGCTAAGTTGCTGAGGTTGGCTTTGAACTTATGATCCTCCTGTCTCAGCCTCCTTAGTCCTTGGAGTGCATTACTATGCCTGGCTTGAAGTATGCATCCTAATGAATTTTGGCAAATGTTCATACCCATGTAGTCAGTACCAGTGTCAAGATATAGAATCTTGTTACCCCAGAAAGTTTTCTCATATTTATTTCTAATCATTCCCCTGCTCAAAGGCAAACTATTTTGATTTATATTATTACAAATTAGTTTTGCCTGCTGTTGAATTTCATATAAATAGAACTATGTGGTATGCACTCTTTGGTTTTGGTCACCTAGTCACTTCCCCTTTCAGTGATACTTCCCCTATTGATATCTCTTTTTCTTGTCCTCTGGTTTCTTTGAGGACCCACTGTTCCCTACACTAGGGTACTTAATAGAGTTTTGTACCTGGATAGACTATAAGAAACAGTTGTTGAACAACTGAGATAAAGCAGGGAATCCCTTTAGGCATCAGTATGTTTTATTCATCATTTAGGATCAATAAGCAATATTCTCACCATTATTACAGTAGCTTCTGAATTGTTGAGAACTTTTATATATATAAAATTTAATCCTTATGATAACCAAATGAAATAGTCATTAGTATATAGTACATGGACTTTGGAGATGAGAAAAGTTGAAGCCCAGAGAGACTGGGTAGATTGTATGAGGTCACACAGCTAGTAGGTTGCAAATTACTAGCACAGTGCTTGGGTGTTTTTTGGTAACCCATAAATGATCATTGAGAGCATGTGCCATTGCCATCAAAAGTCATTGGTCCTATGCTATGTGAACTTCCTGTTTTGTTGTCCTGTCAGAAAGCAGTGTGATGGAGAAAGGCTCTGTTGTGCCTCTTGGTGGCTTAATCTGATAAATGTCTGAGGGAAATGTTTATATTGGAACTGAGATGTAAAGTTTTAACCCAAATGAATCAATCATCAGTGGCTGACTTCTAAACACCTGGGTAAGTTAGGGAAGTAATTTTGGTTGGGATCCTGAAATAGATATTTTCTGAGCACTGACCGTATGCCAGGGGTTTGACATGAAATATCTCATGAAAACATTATAACAATTTATGGAGGATAGATATACATTCTACTCTTCCCATTTGACAGATGAAAAATCTGAGTCTCAGAAATGGAAGTAATCTTGAGGTCACTCAACTGCCAACATTGATAGAATGAGGATATGAGCCAAGTTTAATTGGCTACAAATCCAATTTCCTACTGTCTACCTAGACAACATAGTCAGTTCTTTTCAAATCCAGATTTGCAGAAAGATGAAACCACTTCCATTCACCAACATGGATATAAAGAAGAGTGTGCCCAAACATGCATTGTTACTCTAGGGTTGTCTGTGGTCTTGATTCAGCTGAACAAATCTCTGAACATTTCTTGTTTTACTTCTATACCAGGTTCTCTGCTAGGCCATAGAATACAGAGAAGAAAGAACCTGAGTCCTTTCAGAAGGTTTCCCTTTCCTTCCCCATTTGGCCTTGGACATTCCAACTTTTCCCTTTCCAATGGCATCTGACCTCATTTGACCATTGCTTGGAGTCTGCTACAGGGAATTGGCTATGTGACTGTGGCTTTCAAGATTTAAGTGTTTGTCAATTTGAAAACAATGGGACTTTTTTTCCAGAACTGTACCTGGAAGCTTGTTTCACTTCTTCTTAATTCACTGTTGTGTAAAACTCCACTTGTTTATTTTATTTTCCATTACATGGCATATGCTTTCAGTCTGTCTCTCATCAGAATCATATGTTTCATTTCCCTTCTCAACTCTATCCAGTTCTCCCTCCCTCTCTCCCTCTCTCTCCCCCCCCTCCTTTTTTGTCAACAGATGTCTCTGGTTTTTATTAACCAAATGGGGTTCCTTTGGGTGTGCTGGGCTAATTGGAGGATCTTCATTTCAGGATTTTTTCCCCTAGATATATTAACTGTGAAAGAAAATTCCCCCACCTCCCTTAAAGTGTGGCTCCATGGAAGGAGCTTTTTGCTACTTTTTATATAACTCATTTTAAATGAGAAAATAAAAAAGTGCAAGCTTTATTTTTTATACTATTTATGCTGTCTTCAGTTAGATAATATTTCCAAAAATATATCTTGTTAACAGAGACACACGCCTTGAACGAGCATATTAATTATAGTTCTCAAAGTTGGGAATCATGTAGTGTTTCTCTGCTGTGGAAACCTATGTTTAACAGTTGTAATTAATAGTGATGGGTCTATTACATGGTTATAGGTAAGTTTAATAACAAACATGAAATCCATTTCTATAAAATCCCTTTAAATAACATAGGTATCCTTTCTACTGCTCAGGAACTGAGGGTTAGTAAACAGCTCCAGTTCTTAAAATATTTATCTTGCTGTTAAAAGTAAAAGTAAACAACCTAAAGAAGGCAGGCTGAATGCAATTCTTGAATCTGCCCATAGATATTTTCAGAATCTTCTTTCAACCATGACTTTGAAAGTATTGAGAATTGACCTGCTTATCTTGCCTTTGATTCTCTGTGTGTATGCTTGCCTCTCCCCTAGGGGGGTTTATTGAACATTAAGGCTTCCAGGAGCACTTGGATTTGCTCGTGGTGGTTTTCGGAGCTCTGGACACAATGTGAGCCAGTCTGGAAACAGGGCAGGGCGCTCCTTAGATGCTCTCATTCCAGGGAGCATTTGTTTTGCAACTAGCTGGGAACCGGACAGTCACGCAGAAAGGTCTGGTCAACCAATGTCCCTCAGTCACCATGTATCTGGCAGTCAGGTTTATTACAAACCTCAGTGTGCTCATTAGCCTCGTGATGTGGCAGCTGCCTAAAAAAGAAACATGGAAAAGTTGTGTCACCGAAGGTGAAACTTGGAGAGGAGCTGCGCGGCGCCTGGCATGACAAAGCTCCTTCCTGGCGGCAGCAGAGGGCTTTGCCCACTTGCCCTCGGAACCGTGGCGCGGCTGGCTGGTGTGCCGGCGCCTCTGAGGGAGCCATAAGACGGGCCCGGACTGGCTGTGCCGGTGGCTGCCTGCGGAGTGTGTGCAGGGAGAGTCGCGGTGCTCCTTGCGGCCTGCGGGCGGGCACCGCACCCCGCAGCCGGTGGGAGGTGATGTTCAGCCCTAAGATGGTGGTGGCCTCAGGGGGCGCGGAGTCAAGTAGCCCTGTTCTCCCAACACCTGATCCCCACCCACTGGACGCCTCAAAGGCAGACTACAGAAGGCAAAGATTGTAACCAGAGGCTTGAAGTCCCGGCTTGGTTAACACCAGAGCTTTGCCTTCTCTGTCTTCTGGTTAACGCTCATTTGGTTTTAGCTGTTCCAAAACAATCAAGGATGCATCTTGAGCAGAATGCTCAGGGCTGTTTGGAAATTTTTTGCACTTTTTTGTTGCTATGTTCCATTGCAATGCTTTTTGAGATTACAAAATAATGCATGCTTACCAGGGATAATATGGAATGCTGCAGAAGCATAGAGAAGAAAATGTTACCCAAGGTTTCACCCCCCTGATTAACATTTTGAGATTTTCCCTTTCAGACTTTTTTCCTCCGCATATTATAATAGACGCACAGACATGGATAATTATCTTTAAGTATGTGTGTGGAATCATGCAGAATATACTATATTCATTTTTTCCCAATAACATGTTGGGATGTTATTCTATGTTGTTAATCTGCACCATCATTTTTAGTGTGTGAACTGGGTGTGAATTTGGGTATAACAAAAGAGAGATGGTAATTTTGTGTCTGTGAACGTGACGTGTTTTTCTGCATTTCCTTGACATCATTATCACTGGGCCGCACAAGTGCTGTTAGTATTTTATAAAAGTATATATATGAATATGTGCATATGAGATACCTATATGCATGTATAAATCTGTAAATTCAAAATAACATGTAGACAACTATGCATATGTCTAAATAAATACATGACAAATGTGCTTAGAATAAATTCTGTAAGAATAAACACCAAGGGCCTTGGTTGTAGTTCAGTAGTAGAGCACTTGTGTAGCATAGAAGTTTCCTTCTATGGGTTCCATCTCTATCCCCGGTACCACAGCAAAATAAAACAAAACACTACACACACCAAAAGGGACCCTTAGTCAGTTGGATTAGAAAAAATATGCAGGTTTTATTATTATTTTCTATTTTGTCTTCGGGGGATATACATGACTACATTAACAATATACTCATATAAACAAAGTATTGCTTATTTTCTTCAGGCTGATTTTTCTGTTCCAGACCCCAGTGTTTCTTGATCTGTATTGCCCTTATCATTTCTGCATTTTACAATCCTTCAAGTCCAAGCTATAATCTCAGTGACTCAAGAGGCTGACAAGAGAGGATCATAAATTCAAGGCCAGCCTCAGCAATTTAGTGAGATTCTTAGCAATTTACCAGTACCCTGTCTTAAAGTAAATAAAAAGGACTGGGAGCCAGGCTCCTGAGGCTGAGGCAGGAGGATCACAAGTTCAAAGGCAGCCTCAGCAATAGCAAGGTGCTAAGCAACTCAGTGAGACCCTGTCTCTAAATAAAATATGAAATAGGGCTGAGGATGTGGCTCAGTGGTCGAGTGCCCCTGAGTTCAATCCCTGGTATACCCCCCAAAAGAGGACTGGGGGTGTGGCTAAGTGGTAGAGGGTCCCTGGGTTCAATTCCTAGTACCATACACACAAAAATTTATTAAATCTTCTATGGGGCAGCTCCTACTTCAGACACTGAGAGTATAGCAGTGAACGAAACAGATAATACCCCTTGGCTTCATGGAGCTTCTATTTTATAAATTTGCTTCTGGAAACCAGACATTCAGTGTCTGAAGCACTCTGCTCTTTGTTGGTGGTGTGTCAAGTAGTGAGTGACTTGGTGTTCATCATAGTCATTGAGGTCCTGGCCCGATCAAACTATTAAGGAGGCAACCTGAATGGAGTTAGGCAGGGATTATTATCTGGCTCCAGGGACCACAAAATCATGGTGCTTGAATCCATGCAGATATCAACATTATCTCCCATCACATATATCTCCCACCATGAGAGTCTGATTCAATAGATGTGGGCAGGGGGCTTAGGAAGCCATCATTTTTATGAAGTGGTTCTAATGTACAGCTGTTTCAGGGACTTACTGCCCCTGAGCAGTATTTCTCAAACTTGCCTGAAGTTAAGAATCACCTTGAGTGTTTGCTTAAGAACAAAATACACCTCCCTCTGACTTCTGAATCAGAAATGTAAGAAGAGAGCCTGGTAATCCAAATTGTATAAAATATGTCTGGATGACTCTTATCAGGCAAGTTGGAGAATTTTTTTCCTAGAAACAATCACAGGACCCCTCGAAATAACACATAAATGAGACTTTTTTTGTGGTGAGCAATGTCCATAGCTTTCAACAGATTCTCAAGGGCATCAGTGACTCCAAAAATACACTTGCAGTGGATCCCTGAAGTCAAGGGCCAATGTTGTCATCAACTGTGTGTCTTGCTTTCTCAGTTTCCTCATGGGTTGAATGAACTGTTTGGAAGATTCCTTTCCTCCTTTTGGTGCCTCTTTTCTTTCTTATTGCTAATTTTGCCTCTATTCTTCCTCTTGCCTGCCCACTCTTTAGGGGAAAATGGAAATAGAAGAGAATTTCAAAACCTGCGCCCTTCTAGAGAGGGCAGGGCCTGGGGAGAGGAGGTAGTGCTAGGGATGCCCTTCAGAGCTGGCAATCCCAGCACAACTGTTAGGACAGTAGAAGTCATGCCTAAATATTTTGAGGCTTTTGGTAGCTTGAACCTCAGTGGATCCTAGCATAGAGGGACAAATTAATTTATCCACTTATCCTCAGTAAATCCTTATATGGTGAGATATGGTGGGGCTACTTCTAAGAGATCATCTGCTAGTCAAGAACAGGATGAGGTGAGGTGGTCAAGGGAATTTTCCTTCTTGGATATCCTTCCTGTGTCTGACAGTGGGCAGGAGATGTGGGTGGGAGAGTAAGGGTGAGGCCAGGACTAGGTGCATCCCCTACCTCTCCTTATCCTTCAGGTACCAAGGCGTGTTTTCTGTAATTGGTTCATGACCAATCAAGTACATTGACCTATTACTGCTAGTTACTTCGAGTTATAAATGTTTTTTTTTTTTTTTAATCTCTCTTACGGATTTGGGGGTTCAGGCAGTATAGAATGACCTGATTTGTATCACAAGAGCCTTTGGGACTTTGACAGATTTCACCATTTAAAAAACACCAGCTTCCTCCACCCCACTGGACATAAAAGCAACCTTTGAATTTATGATACAAAGAACATACTTTTAAAGGGCAGCATGCACAAAAAGGGAGGAAAAGGAAGTAAGGCAGTTCATCTTTTCTGAGGCCATTGTCTCCAGACAAGTGACAAAACTGAATACCTTGAAAAATCTTATATTGATTTTTTAGTGCAGAGGCATCTCCTCCCTAGGATCTGAAGAACCTAGTAAAAGATAATAAACTTGTTCCCCTGCCTTTTTGAGCCAGATTTGAGTTGCTTAGTTTACATGGCTAGAAGAAATGAGAGTAGTTGCTTTGCTGACAGTGAGATTTTGTCCATCTCTGGACCATATTCTGTAAGAGTGAGGCTCAGTTCATGAAAATCATATATATACAAACTGGACTTAAATGGTGAATGGGGAGTTAACTACCATTTTGTGAGTTATTGTTTTATGAAAAGGTTTTCTTTTAATAGCATCATCTATGGTGTACCTGAATGTCTCTTTAGGGATCAAGGACTACTTGATTAAAAATAAAGAAATAAAAACCAAGCCTAGAGGGCTCTTGTGGAAGTATTTAAGTTTCTTGCAATTCTAATTATAAACTATTGCTCAGAATATCTGTTTTTGCTTCCCAGCTTCTTTTTTTAAAATTTTAATTACTTTAAATTTTTCTATAGTGGTAAAACATACATCATAAAATTTGCCATTTTAAAGTGTACAGTTCCATGGCATTAATTAAGTACATTCACATTGTTCTGCAGCCTTCAGCACCATTCTCCCGAGGTTAATTCTTAATCGTAGATTATAATGGCTGGAAGGGACCTTAATAATCATTTGGTCCAACCTTCTTATTTCAGAGAAGAATCAGGCCTCAGGCAGTGACCTGCCCAAAGTCATAACCCAAGGTAGTGCAGGAGCCTAGCCCAGCGTGCTTCTACTTTGACATACTGATAGATTCAAGCATGTGGTCTCCCTTCTTGATAGCAGGTTCAAGGACTGGCATAAATATTTAGGATGCTTTTCTGATTTTCATTTTTATCAAGCAAGCAACCATTTAGTGTTTAGAGCCGGAGACCTTTCAGATAACCTCTAGTCAAAATTCCTTATTTGAAACATTGAATCAATTTGCTATTTCTAAATCTAAGTTAAAATACAAGAGCTTGCTAATATTATAATTTCTAAGATCCAGAAGAATTGTCCTCCAACCTTCCTTCCATTGACTCCATGTCATTCCATGGTTAAAACCAGGCCCTTTGTAGGTGGCTGTTATTAATAAGCTTTCCTTGGGATGTTTACAGTAACTGCTGTGACCTAAATCAGATTGCCTGCATTGTTTCTCCCTTACAAAAGCACCAGCAGTTTTTGAAAGTACATTCATTCCTGCTCATATCATTGTATTGACCCATGACTGAAAGAATTGAAGCAGCACTGTTTTTCTGATTTAGTAATTAGGTGAAGAGATCTTCATTAGATGTGGTAACTGTTTCTATACAAGTTACACATTTGGGGATGTTGTCTACCACAGTCACATTTTCTTGGAGTAGAGGTTTATGACAGTATACCAAGTACCACTGTAGCATAATCTTTGTTTTAAAAATTTTTTAGTTGTTGCTGGACCTTTATGTTGTTCATATTTATATGTGGTGTTGAGAATCAAACCTAGTGCCTCACACATGCTAGGCAAGAGCTCTACCACTGAGCCACAACCCCAGCCCAAGTGTAGATCTTAACTGATGGGAAAGTTGTTTTAACATACTTAATATATTTCCTCAATCTTCAGTCTTAGCTTATTAAAATAACATGGTAGATAAAATGAAAGAAGAACTCAAACTTGTCAAGGACCTGGAGTATTGACATGCCAATCTAAATGACTTGCAAGTTTGACAATATGAGAAGAGAGAATAGGGTTTTCTTTGGTCCTCTTAGGTCTGTTTATTATTTGTTTCCTTTTGTGCAGCTTTTTGTAGAAATAAGATACTTCATCTGTGATTGCCTCCCTGACCCTTTATGCCTGCATTTGGAGTGGATTGTGCCTTTCTGTACCCTTTGCCATTTACTTCTATTTCCCTTTTGCTTTGTATGTCTCTCCCACTATACTATAAACTTATTACACCCAGGGACCTTGACATTCATCTCTGGATTTCCAGTACCTAGGACAGCCTGTCCCATAAAGCAAATGAAACACATAAATGCTTGTTTGAATAGAAATTTGTCTCATTCTGTCATTTGGAAAAAATTAAATTCCTAGTTAGTCTTGGAACAATTTGACATTTTTATTTGTTTTTATCTGCTTTCATGTGCGAGACATGGCTTATGTTCAGGAGCACAAATTAGGTTTAAGTATGTGACAGTTAAGGGTTTTTTTTCTTAACCCCTTTGTAGGGTGTGGGAAAAACATTTGTTGAACACTTGGCATGAAATAGAGAAAATATTCGAGCCTGGATTTTAGTTTAGATTTGGGTAGGTTCCTCTGATGTTTTCACTATGCATTTTTCCTCCCATCCACCTCTGAAGGTGGTATGTATAGGCATTATGTGTGACTTGGGGTTGGACAGCTAGTGTGGTAAGTGCTGTATTTGTATTAGGGTACAGATTTCCCACTCCATGTGTTGGCTCCTAAGCCTTGTTTTCCATGTTCCCTGCCTTCTTCTGAACCCACTCCTGCATCTTTATAAATTTCCAGAAATAGAAATCTCCCAAAGTGGACTCTGGTTTCTAGTAAAGGTGCTAGCAATGTTTAATTTATTCTGTTTCCCATTGGTGGGCAGAAAACCTGTGGATACATTTATTTTCAGGTGATAGACAATGGTTTAGCGACATATGTCTGAGAATCTGGACTCCATTCATTCAATGAGTATCAGCCATATGGCAGGCTCAATGCCAAGCACTGGGGAGACACTGGTGAGGAGAGAATCCCTGTTTATGCTCTTCTGAAAATGACCATGGGAGAAATAGGCAAAAAAGCAGTGCCCTGATGAGGGAGGATGGAGAGTTAGGGAAGTTTCAGGAAAGGGAGCTGATGCTCTCCTGTGATGGTAATATTGGGATTATTAATCTGACACCGGAAGGATGAGTAAGAGCTTGTCAGTTGATGAGGAGGAAGAAGAGAGTCCTGAAAAGTGGGAACAGCACACAAAAGGCTGGGAAATGAGCAAGAACATGGCTTACTTAAAGAACTGAAGGAAGTTCAATATTCCTAGAGGAATGAGTCACCTCAGTTACATACGTCCTTGCATATGCTGAATTATGCCACTCTTATTTCAGTGGAGAGTCTCATTGATTCCAGTTTGGAAGCAGGAATATATAAAACATACCATTTCCCCCCATGTATTAAAAGAAAGTTCCTGGCTAGGTATGGTAGTGCAAGCCGGTAATCCCAGCGATTTGGGAGACCGAAGCAGAAAGATTGTGAGTTTGAGGCCAGCCACAGCAACTTAGTGAAGCTCTACGCAACTTAGCAAAGACCTACGCAACTTAGCGAGAGACCCTGTCTCTAAATAAAACATAAAAAAGGCTGGGGAAGTGGCTCAGTGGTTAAGGTTAAACACCCCTGGGTTCAATTCCCTGAACCAAAAAAAAAA
>NW_026000272.1:11357880-11369914 GCF_001458135.2 Marmota marmota marmota
ACATATATATATATATATATATATATATATATATATATATGAATTTTTTTGTTTTTGTCTGCTTAGATGTTGCCACACAGAAATTTCTAGATAGTTTAATTCATTTCATTTATTCAATGAACATGTATTGGGTACAACAGGAGTGAGGGATAATCTCTAAGCTATTTGGAATATGGATTGTTTAGTATTAATACACAACTAGTCCAGAAAACTTCTTTAATCAGCTTAATTCTTACAAAAGTACATAGTTATATGTATGCTATTAGGAGGTCATGAATTTTTAAGTCAGAAAGACCATTGATATTTAACAGATAATACCATTCTTTATAGCTTGAGGTGTAGTCAGGCAGAACACAACTCATTTCTGACTTCATGTTCATCACTCATGTCATCTCTCAGCTTTGACTTCAGCACTTTCATGAAAGGCAGCATGCTTTCACAATATTTGCCTAGATGTTGCCATACAGAAATTTCTAGATAGTTCAATTCATGTAACAGGGGCTCTCAGGAAGCTGTACAGGCCCAGAGCAGGACAGTTAACTCAACCTTGAAGGAGCAAAGGCTCCCTGAGAAAAGGGATCCCCTTGCATCCCAGAAGTGAGTTAAGAGTTGGCCTGGCAAAGAGGAAGGGAAAACAGTTGCAAGCAGAGGGCACAGCACTTCTGAGGACAAAGAAGTGAGAGGGATGGAGGGTGGGAAGGGAGAGGGGGAGGGGTTGCATATGTAAATAGATGTGACTAAAACCATGACATGCTTTATGGCTAGAGAGGCATGGGTTGCACCCAGAGAGGTGGACACACAAAGGCAGCCAGGCTTTGTGGATCTGGATGAAGAGTTTGGATTTCATTTTAAATGCCTTGGGAAGCCTTGGAGGGTTCTGTGATGGGAACCCTGATGGTCTTATATATGTTTTTTTAAATTATTTATTTATTTATGGTAGTAAGGATTGAACCCAGAAGTGCTCTCCAGTAAGCTACATCCCCAGTCCTTTTTATTTTGAGACAGGGCCTCACTAAATTGCTGAGAGTGGCCCTGAACTTGCAAACTTCCTGCCTCAGCCTCTCGAGTTGCTGAGATTACAGGAGTGTCCCACTGTGCTTGGCCTAAATTTTTATTTTTAATTGACAATAATTGCATATACTTATTTGGGTGCAATGCGGTATTTTGATATACATATACATTATGGGATGATTTAATGAGGCTATAGTTAATGATAATGTATTATGTATTTCAAAATAGCTAAAAGGGAGGATTTAAAATGTTCTGATGTATGTTTTCAAAACCTTGGTCTGACTGGGAGAGCTCTGAGAAAGCTGATGCGGTAGTCCAGGCTGAGGCTGAGACCTCGTAGGGTAGGAACAAAGATGGATGATGTCTAAAAACTTGAAAGCACTCTTTAGGAGTAGAGGGAGATTTGGTTTAGTGCCAATAATAATATAAGTGGCACATTGATATCTCATTTAATTAATGAGGAGAGAGGAGTCGAGACTGATGACTTTCATGTTTTTGGAATATCATTCCATTTAAGCACTTATCCAACATGTGATTGGGCAGTATTACTTCTCTCTGTGCCTCCTTTGAGAGTGCAGACCGATTTTCAGTTGTTTTCATAATGATTCTCAGTGTTTTACTTCTAAAGTTCATAGCTGACCCTCAAAAAATATTGCCTAAATGAATGACATTATGCAGGTACATCTTTATGTATGCATATTTCCTGCTTTAGGTGCAGATTAGCTTATCTGGTTTCTCTTACTGGAGTTTTCAGCTTGGAATATATTTTTGAAAGAAGATTAAGCCAGTCAAAAGTGGAAATTAAACCTTAGAGTGAGTGTGGTATCATGGTCCCCCATATTGGGCTGGCACTTAAAAACTCACATTCCTCTCCTCTGCTATTATCTTGCTTTTCTTTAGTGTACCAGAAAGTCACTTAAGTGCTTTAGATCAGTATTCCCATTTGTAAAATGTAGATAATAATTCCAGATCCTGACTTAAGTTTTCAGTGGTGTTATTATTAAAAATATAATAGCTTTTAAGCGTTTAGTATTTTGGGGGAGGATTGAACCCTGGGGTGATTACCACTGAACTAAATCCCCAGCCCTTTTTATTTTTATTTTGAGACCATGTCTCAAAAAGACCTGCTGAGGCTGGTCTCGAACTTGCAAGCCTCCCTGGTCACTGGGATTGTAGGCATTCATTGTTGTTACTGGGGATGGGGTAGGGCAGAGAATGGAACTCCCTGAAGAGTCTTTAAGCTTTTCAGAGAATCTATGCCCTGACCCTACCCCACACTTAACCTAAGCAGTGGGTGTGGTGGGCGTTTTGAACTCCCTGTAGGCTGCCACTGTCTAGGTACTGCCTGTCTGCTCACTCCCAATCACACACCTCACTCTGCATAGTCTTGTGCAACATGGTCTTTTCTTTTTTCAGCACCAAATGTAAAAGCCAAAACCACAACTGGTAAGAACTCAATCCTGGTAAAGGGGAAATGTATAGGGATTGCTATTGCTATTGACCTCAGACTAGATTATCAGGCCAAACTGTCAAAGGCATAGTGTTTTGAGATCATTATCTCAGGGAATAGGTGTTCATTTGAATAGTAGAATGGAAGGCAATGGGTTTAAAGATGAGTTCTGTTGGGCTGGGGTTGTAGCTCAGTGGTAGGTTTGATCCCCAGCACCACATAAAAAAAATAGATAAATAAAATAAAGGTATTGTGTCCATCTACATCTAAAAAAAAAACCTGTTCAAAAAAGGTCACTTTTATTATGCACAGGTATACAAAGGAATGTGAATGTCTGCCTAGCAAAAATTTTTAAGGATTTCATGATTTTCCATAATGAACAAATTAAAATAGTTTAAATTTTTTTTAATTTTTATATTGTTTTTAAAGGTAGCTATTGCAAAAGTGTTTGGCAAGTGTTACTAAGTGTTACTCAGCACACTCTTTACTTACAAATAGCTAAAGATTGGCCATGTGGGATTTATGAATTCTATATTGTTGGGTTGGATTTAATAAGTTTTGCTCCAGTGCAAAAACAAAGTTAATACAAGCACCTACGAGAGCTTGTTTCATCTGTGCGTGGGCTAGAACCAAATGGTTTACATTTGAGGCAATGATAATGAGTGCCAGCCCAATAAAATGTCTTAGAATATGCATTTGAGTGCTTTCTCTGAAGATAGAAATGCTCATAAGTCAAAAATGTGTTAGCAAATGAAGAAATGAAAAAGTATGTTCATTTTGAAGTAACACTTGTGGTTTTATGGGAAAACGTTTCAATTTTGAAAACAGGGCGTTTTCATTCAACATTCACTAACAAATGCTTATTGAATACCTACTGTGTGTCAGGTACTGTTTCAGATGTGATGATGAAGCAGAGAATAAGATGAAGATCTCTTCCTTCCTGGGCTTATGTTGTAGAGAAAGAGGGAGATTAAGAGAATATTTAATTGAATATACAATAAGCAAAATATATGACTAAATGATATGTTATATATTCAGAAGTGATTTGAAGGAAAATAACTCCCAAAAGATGTGTGCATATTGGGGTGAGGTGAGATGGTGGTGGTAAATCTCTTCAGTTTTGAGTGTGGTATATACTAGATATGTATAAATCTATCATCTCAGGATGGGCTCCCTGAGATGATTTTTTTATTGGTGCATTATAATTATACATAATAGTTGGATTCATATGCCATATTCATACATGCATATAATGTAATTTGATCAATCTCATTCCCCAGTACCTTTCCTTTCTCTTCCCTCCTCTTCCCACTGATCCACTTGCTCTATTGATCTCTCTTCCACTAATATTATTATTTTAATTAGTGCATTATAATTATATACATAAGTGGGACTCACTGTGGTATATTCATTCATGGACATAGCATAATTTGGTAGATTTTGTTACCTAGTACTTTCCCAGTCCCTCCCTCCCTCTCTCTCTCTCCTTCCTCTACTCTGTTGGTGAGAGGATGATTTTTGATAAGTAAAAAACCTGAGAAACAGCCATGCAGATACCTGGGGGGAAGAGGATTGCCAAACTTTGCCACATTTCCTGGGGAAAAGAAAAGGGCCCCCAAATAAAAAATGTATCAACCAGAAGTCATGCAGTTAGAGTTGTTTTTTTATTGAACAGGACTGAAGCCCTTCCGTCTACATTCCTGTATAAATTTTGCAAGATAGAATTTCAAATATAGTCTCCAGTTATTTGAATCTTAAAAGTGCATGAACAGCTTTTTTCATTGCATCCTCTGAAATTTCTGTATATGCACACAGAAAACATTTGCAAGTACTAAATTGGTATGTACCCATAGATATACCTGCTTTGGCATTGGAACTACTTGCTGATTTGTAAATGTAAGCATGCCAGATTTTCATTAATGCAAAAGAAAGCATGAACTAGTCGGATATCTTGGAAGAATGAGCATCTCCCTGGTACAGAGGTTCAGCTTGAGCTACTTTAAAATTTGACTCCTGAAATTGGGATGAGATTCAACTGGAGAGATTGGCTTCTTCAGAGCACCTTCAGGGTGCAGGTGACAACAGTAGTTAACTACTTGCATTGAGTAGCGTGGGAGTCAAAATTATGGGGAGGAATGGATCTTGTGCAGTTATTTGGTGTGGATTAGTATTAGGACTAGAAATGTATAAATCTATCTCCCTCAGCAGTGCTCTGCTTAACCCTTGCTGGTTCCTGAGAGAGATAAGGTGGGGGAGACCCATTAGATCTGAAAAGGATGGACTGATCCTTTGTTGGGAAGATCCCACTCCCCAAGTGAAAAGTTATATCTGCAATCTCCCTTGCACAAGATCTGGGCATGTAATATTTAGCCTTTTGGCATGTCTGCTTCTTGTATACCAATAGAGCCAGGGAATAAACTCGCGCTAGGACAAATATTTGTAATACGGAAGGGACTGTGATATGCTCCCCTACTTTGTCTTCTCTTAAATGCTCATTTGTAAAATATAGACTTATGGGGGTGGGGTAGAGGGGAGGAGGGAACTATTTGTAGGAAGAAGACAGGAAATGGGCGATCTTGGGTGAGCCTCCTAATCTCATTGGATTTCAGTTTTTTGGATGTTTACTATGAGAGTAATGAGTTAAACACCTACTAAGCTTATTGGAGAATAAAACAAGATGTAGTATGTGAAAGCACTTGGTATATTGCCATGCATTGTAAGTGTATTTGGTTTAGCCAGTGGACTTTCTTTTTTTCTAGAAGGCCTTTGTAGTGAAAGTTGTTCAGCCATCCAAAGAACATACAATCTTTTGTCAGGAAAGTCCCCCAGATGAGCATTAAACACATTTGAAAGTGTATGTTTGGTTTCTAAACTACTATAGGCCATTTTATTTCATTTTGATACCTTCCCCACCCTACCTTAAGGGAACATGTGGACAATTTACTATTGACAAATAAAAGATAATGTACTGTGAAAGTGAAAGGCCCCTATCAGTGGGAGAGCTTACATTTCTACTGCCTTGCTGTCATTCAATGATGGAAATATTATAGAGTGTTTAATAGTATATGAACTAGAACAATATGCAATTTCAAAAGAAGCAACCTTATGACACTGCAATTTATTTAACATGAAAGACTGATGGTCCTTTTCGAATTCAAAGATGGGAAGTTTTTCAAGAAGGACAATTTAAACAATTAGGGAAATGCCTTCCAGTGACCCTGATACTTGAGATTAACACTTTGTATTTAAATCAAAGTACCCTGGTGATTGTTTACTAAAGTCCCTTTTGCTGTGAGGGAAGACCTTCAAAATCTCATAATAAAAAGGAAAGGGTGTGTGGTGTAGTGGCTAAGCACAAAATTTGGGCTTTAGCTTCCCCATTTGTAAAATGTGAATGGCAATAATACCTACCTGCTGGGGGATTAAATCAGTTAATGTATATAATACTTGGAATAATAACAGACACAGAATAAGCACTACATAAGTGCTTACTAACTATTATCATCAGTATATAAACCCTTAATATTGAGACAGGACTTATGGTGTCTATAGGCAGATAGAATTGGGGACCTTGGAGAATGGGATCCCACTGAAAGCAAAGAAGCCAGTGAAGGAAATAAACAGAGAGGGGAGGCAGCTCCACAGTAACACAGGTTTATTCTGGACAAACCTTCAAAGGAGGGCCCAGTGGAGACTGAGACCTGTCTTCTGCCACAGTCTGGCTGGGCACAAAATCAGGAGCCACTCACAGCCTTGTAGATTCAAACAGCAATTCTTTATTCCCGAACTCACACCGGCACTCTACAAACACGTTCTGGGGGAATTCACGTTCCGCCCCATCACATTCTGGGCAAAATCCCAAATACTCTCTGAATCCCACGAGAACTCAACGAGCAGGCGCACCTGAGGCAGCAGGATACTCCCTATTCCCAGCAGGGTACACCTTAAACCTGGAACCGCCCTAAACCCGGATTGTCCTAAACCTGGAATGCCCTAAACCCCCATCCGCCCTAAACCCGGATCCGCCCTGATCCTTGAGCAAGGTCACCTTACATGCAATGACACTGCAAATGACCTGGGTCAATATGGAGAGTCCTTCCTCTAAGCAACATTGGGTAGGCTGACAAATAAATTGCCATGTGTCATTCTTACTTAGCAATGGCCCTCAGCAGTCTTCCTCTTACAGCCTGGGGTTGATATAGGGGAATGAGGGAGGGGGAAATTAGGATTGCTGGGGGAATGTCAGAGAAGGGTCCTTGTGGTGTCACTTTCATAAGGAATTAGGTGTTTTCTGGATTTCAATCCCAGATAACAACTTTTTTTTTCCTTATGATGATGGAGTGTTGTGGTTTCTTTTATTGTCTGGGGTTTAGTTCAGGCTGAGTCAGAGTGACTGTGAAGTGACTCTTATTCTAAGATGGAGGATATGTTTTAAAATGGCATAGCCTGTGCCAAGTTCTACCTAACACACACTACCCTGATTAAAACCCTAGGCTAAAATTTTGTTTGTTTTTGGCTGCCTGAGTGGAAGGCCCCCCTCACACTTGAATGCCCATACATTCTGTTGTTGCTCCAGGCTTCCTTGACTATCCTAACATCACCCCAAAGAGTTGTTTTTGAACCCAAGCAATTCTCTTGTTTTAAGGAAAAAGTTCAGGAAAAACTCAGGTTAACACAGTAAACCATCTCATTATGGAAATAAGGAATTAAAATTGCATACCTTCAGTTGAGTCCAGGGAAACAGAACAATCAAGAGACACTTTCTAATGAAAGGTTAGTTCCTAGTCAAAACATTATAAAAACCCCTAGACAGAGAGCCACCAGTGATACCTTCTTTGGGACCCCTCCTATGCTTGCTTTTTATACATTTGCTAATGAATTCTCCACATCTGTCATTTGTGTACTTCATTCTTCTTGTGTATGAGACAAGAACCCTCCAGTACTCACAGGACACTGTTACGGTATGAAGGTCGTTGGTTTGAAGAATCTGTCTAAAGTACAATAGCTGGATGCAGTGGTACATGCCTATAGTCCCAGTGACTTGGGAGGCTGAAGCAGGAGGATTACAAGTTCAAGACCAAGCCTCAGCAATTTAGTGAGGCCCTGTCTCAAAATAAAAAATAAAAAGTACTGCAATGTATGTAACTCAGTGGTAGAGAGACCTTGGTTTCAATCCCCAGTATAATACTCTGCATAAAACATGGGCTGTTAGAAAGGGAAAAGGGAGTGTTGAAGGAGTTTTGTTCAGTAAAGAGGTTGAAACAAACAAAAGAGATGTCACTTGGTACCTGGCACATAGGAATTGGTTGGTGAATGTTGAAATGAACACTACCTAAAAGCAGCATAGGTGTAGGGTGCTTCTATTTTCTGGGTATATTTGGAGGTGGGAATATAGGTCAGCAACTCATAGGGCAGAGGTCCCTGAGTAAGGGGGTGAGTGTATCAACCTGTGTAGTTTAGAAGTAGAGGAAATGGTGACCACATATAGTCATACAGTGAGTGGTTAAATCAGGTAACCCCATTGAACACCATCCTCATCTACATCTGAAGTTCAATGTATTCATTGTGATTACTGATGCACAAAAGGTAGGCAAATCATCTTTGAGATTCCCCACTTGAAAAGTTAAACAAGTATATAGTATTTTTAGAGTAAGTTGTTTTATATATATCCAGAAAGAAATAGAACTAAGAAAATAAATAACCCAAAGTATTTCATAAAATTCAGTTTTAAAAAATTCTAGAAAATAGAATTCTTGCAATGGCTACCCCAGCTTAGAGCAGTTCATATATGGAATATCCTTAGGAAATATAAGTTGCATAAGAGCATCATTTAGTGTCCAGCATGGTGCCAGTCATTGTAAAGAATTGTTAAGCCCTGGTCTTTGTTACCAAAGAAATGTTAGTGAGCAGTTGGAGAGGATACAAAATATAAAGCTAAGCTGTCTATTTTGTATATACGGGAGGTGTTCACAGGAAGCATGCTAAGGCTGGGGTAAGTTAGGGAAAGACCTATGGTAGAGGAAAGTAAAATTCAAGTGGGGGAAAGGGAAAGTTGGGAACGAAAATAAAAAGGAATATGGGGTGTTAGTGGTGGAACAAATCATTCATTCATCATTGGAAATTTGTTTCATCAACTACTTTGTGCTAGGTACTATGCTGGATATTTGGGACATGGAGATACATAGGACATTGTCCCTGCTCTTGGCATACTATAGGGTCACACTGAGAATGCATTCCTTTACTTATCAATCATTGATGCCTTTATCAAACATCTATTAAGTTTCTTCTTTGGGTCTCACTCTATTTTGGATGCTGGGGATACAGAAATAAATCAGGCCACTCCAACACACTTCCATAGCCCAGGTAGATGCATATATTAAAACAAAGTTAGCCATTTGTCATTAAGCAGTGTTTTTTTCACATGAGGCAGATATAATCTTCACTGCAATCTTGTGAGATTGTTTCTGTTTTCATGTACATCTCACATAATCAGTGAGATTATGAATGAAGAGATTATGAATGTGAGATTATGAGTTTAGATCTGTGCTCTAAAGGCACAGAATAATTAAGTGATTTGCTGAAGATCACACAAAGAAGTAGCTGAGCCAGGACATGAACCCACTTTTTCTGTATGTGTTTTTATGTTCTAGAATCATGAGACTGCTTGGTTCAATATGGTATGAGCAGAAATAAAGTTTGAAAAATGATTTTCTGTGGGAAGAACTGCATCTTTCTCCTAAAGAAATAAATGATTTTTCTGAATGGAAAAAAATTGCCATTAACTCAAGAAAAGTTAGAGTTTGAAGACATGTAACAGGAAGGTGAATAAGTACTAAAAATAAAAAGGAACCAGGCTGGATGTGTTGCTTCACTACTTCACTGTGAAGTACCACAGTTTGCTATGATTTCTGGTACATTCCATACTCTTCTTTCTTGTCTTAGAGCTGAGAAGTAGTTGTGTAATCCTTCTTCACTGATTCCTGAGCATCAAGGCAGTCTTAATATTTGGAGAGAACTTTTATTACAAATCAGAACTTATTCCAAGTGATTCAGGATACTGAAGCAGGAGGATCTCAACTTAGAGGCGATCCTCAGCAACTTAACAAAACTGTCTCAATAAGAGCTGGGGATATAGCCCAGTGATAGAGTGCAGCTGAGATCAATCCCAGGCTCTCCAAGAAAAAAAAAAAGAAACGAGGACTTACTAGACAAGAGCCTTCCCTTTCAAAAGTCTTACCCTCACAAAAGTCTTGGGATTGTTGGGACGTATTTCTTTCTCAAATAAGTGGTGATAATTTACAGATAGCACCATGGAATATTGACCATATACTTAAGTGTTCTACAAAGCAAAACTTGCGTAAAAGTCACTTGTGCATCTAATCATCTATGTGTCTCAGTTTTTGATCTTGTTGCCTTGCACTTTATAAACTTTTTTTTTTTTTTAGTATTGGGGATTGAATCTAGGGGTGCTTTAAAACATTGAGCTACATCCCCAGTCTGTTTTAGTTTTTTATTTATTTTATTTTATATTTTTTCATACCAGGAATTGAACCCAGGGGTGCTTAACCAATTAGCTGTATTACTAGTCCTATATATATTTATTATATTATATTTATTTATTTTGAGACAAGGTCTCACTAAGTGGCTCAGGGCCTCACTAAGTTGCTGAGGCTGGCCTCAAATTTGGGATCCTCCTGCCTCAGCCTCCTGAGCTATTGGGATTACGGGTATGAGTCATCACAAGCAGCATAAACATTTTTAATAAGAAAGAATGCTAGAGGAGTTGGGGATATAGCTCAGTGGTAGGGTATTTGCATAGCATGCCTGAGGCCCTGGGTTCAATCCCCAGAACTGCTTCCACCCCACCTCAAGAAACAAAAACAAAACCAAAAAAAACTGCTTAGTTTGGTTGGCTTTTTTCTCTCTTATTTTGCTGACTCAATACTTTTCAGATAAGCAAAGAGACATATAAAGAGGATATAGAACACTGATATAAAGTTTAATACTTTATTCTTTTCTGCAATCAGAGGATGAAGTAGGCACATAACTTGGAAGGGTTTCTGACAAAGAATGAAAGAAAGAAATTGTGATTATAGGCCTGACACCCAAATTCTGCAGCTTGTGGTCCCATGAAACACATGTTGTTATTATTTTAGGCATATTGTTCACTAGATCTTTGTTTAAATCCCTTAGATAGAGTCATCAGTTGAGGTATTTTATTTAGCAATCATGTTCTGGATCTGCCCCTCCTTGAAGTTTTCATGGAGAATTCCAAACTTTGCAGTGGTACAAAACTTCCTAATGTGACATGGTAGCTTGGAGTATGGGCTTTGGCTCTAAGTGTAAGAATGAAAATACCTATATACTTGGCAGCATTCTCTCTGGTGTTGTGAGACCTGAATAGACAGAGATATTGATGTTTTGAAGTTTCCGCTGGTAACATGAAATAAGTGATGTCTCTCCTTTTCTTTCTCTCCATTTTCTCTCATCATCCTAAACTCAGTGACCTCAGAGATCAACCAGCATTCTATCTGTATAGTTGAAGGAACTGAGGCCAGGGGAGGGCACAAAACTTCCCAAGGATTTGGGATAGTAAAGTATACCTGCTGGAAATACTTTTTGTCAAGCTATGCTTAGTCTTTAAAACAATCTGGTGAGGAAGGTGGGGTAGGTTGTTTTGTTTCAATGTATGGAAGACCCAGTTAACTAAAGAGGTTAAAATGCTGGTTTAGACCTGAGAGATAGTGGCCTACCTGGATTAAAGCCCAAGTCTTTAGATTTCTGATAGGACACCATAATGCCTCCAAACAGGCATTTCTGTTGCATTAGGCCTGTCAAAGAAGTATTTCTTGCATCATTTTTTTAACTTTGGTATATAAATTTTGGAAACTATTTTGTTTTTGTATTTCAACATTTAAACAAGTGTTTTGGGGGCTTTCAAAAGCATGTGCTATGATTTGATGCACTCCAAGCTCATATGCATTTGTAATCACATTGAATGAATCCTAAGAATTAGATTCAATGTTGTCTCCCACATTTTTAAAGTCCTTCTGTTTTATATAACAATATATTCCTGATGAGTGAAGATGTTCTTTACAGATTTGGTGTTCTATACAAAGTGGGGAAATACCTACTGGTGACTTTCAAGATTTCATTATATGAATTTGTATGACATAATTAGGTGCTATCATCTCAATTTAAATACAATGAATTTCAATCCCTGTTCTTCATAAAATCTAAGATGTCATCAATTGAAAGACATTTCCCAATGTCTCATATGCTAAAATGTCAAAATAAATGAATTATTGGGATAAAAATATTTTTTAGTTGAAAGTGGACACAATACATTTATTTATTTATTTATTTATCTTTAATTTTTAGTATTAGTTGTTCAAAACATTACATAGTTCTTGACATATCATATTTCATACATTTGATTCAAGTGGGTTATGAACTCCCATTTTTACCCTGTATACAGATTGCAGAATCACATCGGTTACACATCCACTTTTTTACATATTGCCATACTAGTGTCTGTTATGTTCTGTTGCCTTTCCTATCCTCTACTATCCC
>NW_026000272.1:11370532-11376379 GCF_001458135.2 Marmota marmota marmota
CAGACACTTCTCAGAGGAGGACATACAATCAATCAACAAGTACATGAAAAAATGCTCACCATCTCTAGCAGTCAGAGAAATTCAAATCAAAACCACCCTAAGATACCATCTCACTCCAGTAAGATTGGCAGCCATTCTGAAATCAAACAACAACAAGTGCTGGCGAGGATGTGGGGAAAAGGGTACACTTGTACATTGCTGGTGGGACTGCAGATTGGTGCAGCCAATTTGGAAAGCAGTATGGAGATTCCTTGGAAAGCTGGGAATGGAACCACCATTTGACCCAACTATTCCCCTTCTCGGACTATTCCCTAAAGACCTTAAAAGAGCGTACTATAGGGATACTGCTACATCGATGTTCATAGCCGCACAATTCAAATAGCTAGACTGTGGAACCAACCTAGATGCCCTTCAATAGATGAATGGATATTTATTTATTTTTATGTGGTGCTCAGGATCAAACCTAGTGCCTCACATGTGCTAGGCAAGCTCTCTGCCACTGAGGCACAGCCTCAGCCCCCTCTTGCATCATTTTTTGATACTACTGTTCCTTGGCACTTGCAAATTTCCTTAGAATGGTCAGTAACTTTAAAAACGTGTAGCTACTTTGTTTCTCTGTTATAATGTCTCTGAGGATTGCAGCCAGCCAGGTTTTATTTTGCCTTTAGATCTGATCTCTCTTAGTACCTAACCTGAAATACAAGCTTGATGACTATTTGTTGATTGCCTGATACTCACAGTCATCTGGGGCCTGGCATATGTCTAATAAATCTGGAAATGCAAGTGTCTTTTGCTTCCTGGCTCAGGGTAAAAAAAAATCATGGGTAATAAAATTTGCAAGTCACCTATCCTTAATCAGGTGTTATGTAAAATTTGTCTCTTGATTTGAGAAAATCTGTGTCTGCCAGCAGATTCTGACTGTTGGAATATGAATATAAAGATTAATTTGAGGTTGCAGAGTTCTGGCATAGAGTTTGTAGAATGCTATCTAAATTGTCTCCAGAGCTTTGTGGTGTCTGCCAATTGTGAAAAAGTTGGTTTTATTTCTCCTTTGAAGATTTGTCTTTAGAGCTTTGTGCAGTGTTTCACAGGGTAATATTCTATGCCTAAAACCAGAATTGTGGAAACCAAGGAGGATCAAATACCTGGTTTGTGCTAAGAGCCAAGAAAGCAGAAGCCAGATTAGGCAAGATTTGAAAATGGAGAGAGGGCAAGAGGAAAGAAGAAATAGGAAGTGTAAGCAATGTAAGTAGGAGTCTGAACACAAGCCTGATGTTTGAATCAGGAAGCAAGGCTCCTGTTGGCCTGGTTGATTGTCATCTCCCCAGAGGACCTGCTGGCCATAAAGAGTTAATGTGCCCCTTTGCTAACACTGGCCTTCCAGCATTCTGCAGCAGTAGCCCAAGACCCATCTAAATAATCCCATAAGAATTACTATTCAAGTTGGATGTGGGTCCTGATACTAAGAGTTAAAAAAAATTGAAACCATTTTAAATGTATGTCAAAGTATATGGGATGTTTCTGGAACAGTTAGGAATTTAATATAAATAAAATAGAAATACAGAGTCATATCTGAGTTTTTATGTTGGAATGATATCTTCATGAAGCTACTTTTAAATAATTATATTTATTGAGTACCCACTGGTATGGGTACTCAAATCATACCCATTCTAGGTATGATTTTTTTCAAGAAAGGAAGATAGAACCAGTCATAATGAAGTTACTTGAATATTTATAAAGGAAAATAATAGAACTATGCACATTTCTTCACTCTTGAAAAGTTCATAAATTGGCTGCATGTCAAAGCAATATCATAATCACAACTTAGAGAAGATAATACATTGTTTTCTTGCATAAAATTGTTAGAAGTCTAACTTATTCATTCATTTGTAAATCACACTTTGAAAAGAAAACAATTAGCACACTCTTTTACATGACTGTGATAAGTCTTCAAGAAACCACTGGATAATGGGCACGCTGATTTGCTATTAATGACATATATGTTTTAGGAAAAGCATCCAATTTAGAGATGAAATAGATTTTTTTCTTATTACAAAGTAAAAGTCATCACTGGAGGGGATAGAAGGACAAGCAGGCAGAGGAACAAGGACCCAAGGCAGAGCCTGGACTGTGAACAGGATCTGTTCACACCCCCACTTCTGATGAAAGAAGAAGATAGTTTAAGAGCTGTAGTAGAGGGCTGGACTAGAACATGGCACCAGAAGCCATTACGAGGCATTCTCCTTCCCCAGTCCCTTGCTCTTGTTTCTTTCACAAGTATATTCAATCTTCTTTGGGTACTCTGTTGTACAACTGAGGAGAATTTGGGCATCTAATAATAGTTTTCTTAAGGAGGCAAAAGGAACACTATCTAGAATTTGCATTTCACAAGTTCCTAATAAGGATTTTTCTTTTAAAAATAGCCCTGAGAGTTCATCCTTATTCTTTCAGCAAACTTGCATTGGACACCCACTGTCGGCTCTCTGGACACAAAGATGAATGGGGCACACTCTGCTTGCTGGGAGCTCACTATCTAGTTGGTTTCATGGAATAAGAGTGACATAAAGATACACCAAGGGCCTATGGGCACTCAAGGAAGGAGAAAATTGATTCCTCCTAGGAGACTCAGGGAAGCACTCATGAAGAGGGCAATTGGAGTTGGATTTTGATGGATAGGTAGAATCTGAGCATGAGGGGGTGGTGGAGGCAGAGGGAGCAGTCACACTGTTAAGAAAGAATGTAGCACATTGGCTAACAGAAGTAGATTTTTCTGGAAGTCCAGGGCTTGGGAAGGGAGATAATGGGAGGTCAGGTTAGCAATGTAAATTGAAGCTGGATTGGCAAGGACAGCCTTGAATGTTAGACCAATGCCTTTTGGACTTTACTTATAGGTAGTGCTAAGACATGTCCAGAGAATTAGCTAGGCAGCCCTACAACAAATATTGACAGCATTTTATGACCATGAGAGAAATGAATGCAAATGGGTTGGGAGCACAGAGGAGGGAACAACTAATCTCCACAGTTATGGAAACTGGAGAAAGTGTCAAGGAATCAATGGGTGACCTTCTATGAGTCTTGAAAGATGGATGTGAGTCCTTAGGGGTTGAGTTGAGGAGGATATTGCAGGCTGAAGGAATTGCAACTGCAGAGTCTCAGGGGTCTTAGAGAGTGTGTCTTACTGGGGACTTTGGTATAGAGTGTAGGTATATGGAAGATAAAGATGGGGAGAGGGCAGGAACCAGATCCCATTAGAGCTATGAGACCTAGCTAAGCAGTTTGGACTTCAGGGACCATTTGCAGGAAAGGGTTGTTACATGCATGCTTTCAAAACACCAGTTTGGAAGTGATGAGGAGGATGCATTAGAACAAATGAGAAAAGCTGGTTTGGTGAGGGAAGAGTGACCATGGGGGCAAAACAAGTAAGGGAACAGTATTAGGGGCTTAGAGTCTGGAAAAGCTGGAGGGATGACTAAAAGGATTTAGGGGAATGGTTTTATATTTTTGCTAAAACTACATCATTAGTTGAGTGGACTCTTTGATGAAAACCTTACACAAATGGCAAAAACAAGAAGGGCCAAGCTACATGGGATTCTGGTGGGAATGGGGCCTGGGTTGATGTCTCCCTGTTCTCCTAAATTCTTTTATTTTATAATGGCTCCTGAGGCACCTCTTAGAACGGAATAAAGCTCAGCAAATGCAGTTTGAAAGCCAGTGCTCTGAAAGGATCCATGTGCTCCACCAGGAACCAAGGCTGCTGTCTTTCATGATTCTGGGAAAGGGAAACTGGCCTCCTCACTGGTATAGTTGGGCAGTGAGTAGCCAGACTTGACTGGGGACAGTCAGCTGATCTCTTTTTGAGGCTCTCACCAACCAGGCAGGGCTCATGGGCAAAATATCTGGAGAATTCTTTGAGAGCTGGAGACGGGGCCACTCTATGCAGTTATCCAGAGTCATTGCACAAGGACACCTGGCCCTTGGGGCGAGTGGAGATGTAATGCAGATGGTGCTTTGGCTGCCAGGGAGGGGTTGTGCCCTTCCTGTGGGGAGGGTGCCTTTTAAAAATTCCTACAAAGACCCTTCCTGCTCTAGCAGTGGGCATTTGGGGGGGGGCAGTATGACGAGGTGGTGAGGAGCAGGAGAGAGCTGGGGAGCTGCAGTTGGAGTCAAGTCCCAGTCCAGCCACTACTAGGTATGTGACCTCATACAACTTTTCTAACCCTGTGGAACATCAGCTTCATTATCTATCAAACATAAATCACACTAGTGCCTCTTTCAGTGGGTTTGTATGAAGATTAAAGAAGATAATTTGTGTAAAGTGCTTAACACAGTGACTGTCACATAGTAAATGCTTGATATATTTTGGCTATTAATATTCTTTATTTATAATCAGAAGGCTGTCTACTCAATTACAGCAGTGGCTTCAAACCTCATATCTTGATAAATTTCTCTTTGCTAAGGAAGAACGCCTCTCAGTTCAACAACCCGAGCATCCTGTATTTTTAGTTATGTCTCATGAAGTAAATTCAAGGAATTAACCCTAGCATTGGCTTTTAAAAATTACTAGGAAGGAATTCAGATACCAAAATAGTAATGAAGAATAATTCATAGAGAGCTTGTGGACCCAGCACTGATTGTAACAAAACATTTACTGATGCAGTTGAGACCCTTCATATTGGGGTTACATATTCTGGTTACATCTGTGAAGGATGCAGTTGCTTCTCAGTATCCCCAGGGATAGGTTCCAGGACCCCTGCCCCCCACCACAGATCCCCAAATCCACAGATGCTTCAGTCCCTTATCTAAAATGGTATGGTATTTGTATGTAATTTATATATATCCTCCCATATACTTTAAATAATCTGTAGACTACTTATAATACTTAATACAATGTAAATGCTGTAAGTAGTTGTTCTTTTCTTTAGAAAATGATGGCAAAAAAGCTGGTATGTGTTTAGTATATACATAACTTTATTTTTTCAAATATTTTCCATCTGTGGTTTGTTGAAGTGGTAGATGTGGAACCTGCTTGTATGGAGGGCTGACTGTATGTCATTTGTTTTTTGTTTTTGGTTTGTCCTTTGGTTTTTGTTTTTAGTTGTAGATGGACACAACACATTTATTTATTTATTTGTATGTGATGCTGAGGATTGAACCCAGTGCCTCACATGTGCCAGGCAAGCACTCTACCACTGAGCCACAACCCCAGCCCCATGTCATTTGTTGTTCATTATTTCAACATTAGGTATAAGACCTCTCACTGTATTTATTCTTCCTCAGCTTCTTTCTTACACTTAACATTTACCTATTATAGATATTAATATATACTTGTTGCTGTATATATTATAGGGAAGTAAAAAGTTTTACTTATTAAGCAGAAGAGATACCTTTTTATCACAAAGTAAAGGTATATTTTAAAGAGTAAGTCCATTTGAAATTGACTTTCTTAAGGATCTAAGTGGCAAGAGAGTCAGTTTTTAGAATTTTATCTGCCATTCATAAGTATAGGGTACCAAAACTTACACCTTACTAAAAGCTTGATTGGATAGTCTTACTGATCAAGCTTCCAAAGTTCTGTTTATGTAATACTTGCTTCAATCCAGAAACTTGTCATCTAGCCTATTTACTATGAAACTGTCATGAAAAAGAATATAAAAAATAGTTCAGTTCATAAAAGGTCTTAAATGAAATAGCATGCATCTGTAAATTGCTCTCACATTTATTCATTTAAGTGTGAAATCCTAGTTTACATTTCAATTACTTATATTTGTAAAGTATGATGTCTTCTGTACAAGTGAAAGTATGTGCTTTTTGAAAGCATAGATATTTGTAGTTATTTATATATATATA